>NW_021829205.1:0-6786 GCF_006345805.1 Octopus sinensis | reverse complement strand
CCTAGCAAGACCACTGCAGTTCCTCTTTCAGAGCTTCCTTGCAGCTGGCAAACTTCCAAGAAAACTGAAGGAAGGTAAAATATGTCCTATTCATAAAGGAGGTAGCAGAGCGGAGGCCAAGAACTACAGACTATCTCTCTGACCTCACACATCAGCAAGGTCATGGAACGAATAGTCAGAAGGAAACTAATCCCTTCCTTGAAGAAAATGACTTGCTGCCTGACACCACAATGGTTTTCCGACCAGAGAAGCTGCTTAACTCAGCTCCTGCAGCACTATGACTGGGTGCTGAAACAACTGCTCAACCACTCAAATGTGGAAATCTCGATTTCGCAAAGGCCTTCGATAAAGTCGATCATGGAATGATATGTCACAAACTGCGTGATCTTGGCATAGTTGGAAAACTAGGAGAATGGCTTCATGACTTTCTGAAGAATAGAAGTCAGGTGGTAGCAGCCAATGGGGCCACTCCCATTAGCACGCAAATAGTGAGCGGTGTTCCGCAGGGCACTGTTTTGGGACCACTACTGTTCATAATGGCCCTCTCAGACATGCCCTCAGCCACGCGGAGAGCCACGATCACAATTTTATGCAGATGATACAAAAGTTTCACAGGCAATACAGAACCCTGAAGACACTAAAACCTGCAATGTGAGCTGGACGAAATATAGAAGTGGGCTGAAAAGAATAGCATGCAGTTCAATGCTGAAAAGTTTCAAGCTTTATACTATCAGCATGCAAAACTGAATGCAATACCCAATGAATACACTGGACCCGAGGGATTGCCATCCCAGAGGCACAATCAGTGCGTGACCTGGGTATTCACATGAGTGATGACGCGACCTTTCATGTACATGTTGCTAAACTGACAATGAAATGCAGACGGCTGGCTGATGGATTCTTAGAACCTTTAGAACAAGAGAACAAGAAACCATGATGGTCCTCTGGAAGACACTTGTCCTAAGCCACTTTAACTATTGCTCTCAGCTATGGTCACCATCCAGTGTCAGTTGATCACAAGAACTTGAGGCGATCCAACGAAGCTACACGAAGAAGATAGCCTCTGTGCAGCATACAGCTACTGGGAGAGACTCAAGAGATTAAAGCTCTATTCCCTGGAGCGTAGGCGAGAAAGATTGCCAATATATATCTGGAAGATCCTGGAAGGTCTGTCCCAGACTTTGGCATCGAGAGTCATACAAACGCCAGAACCGGACGCCATTGCGTAGTACCAAGACTCCAAATTGCCCATCAAGATGTAGGACAAGATATTGTGATAGCCTGGGCTTCAGAGGCCCACGGCTCTTCAATGTCCTCCCGAAGAACCTGAGGGACCTGCCATGGTGTAGATGCGGATGTCTTTAAAGTAGGACTGGATCTCTTCCTGTCAGGTGTCCCGGATGAACCACTTCACGGCAGGAGTTGCAGATGAGGGCAGCTGCATCGAACTCTCTCATGCATCAGATGGCGTTTTGCTAAAAGCATCGTGAGGTAAACCCGTGTAGCAAACCAAATGGCGGTGCCCCCAGCATGGCCACAGCTCATTAGCTGAAACTGGAAAAATCAAAATCAAAATCATCATATAAAAGTGAGTTTGTGTTCTGTCTCCTACGATCTAGATCGTAACTACTCCCACATTTTGCGTTGCAGTTTAAACCAAAACCGGTATCTTATAGTAGTGATTCATATCGAGCCCTTCTGGGTATTAGGGCGCGTCTACGATGAGTCTAGGATTTTAAAAAAATAATTTACCATATTTTTTTCCATTTTAATGCATTTTTCGCTATTATATAAGGAAGTACTCTCTAAAAATGTCTACGATGGTGTCAACGATTTAAAATAATTTACCATCTTTTTTTTCCATTTTAATTGATTTTTTTCGCATTATATAAGGGAAGTAACTCTCTAAAAATGTCTACGATGAGTCAACGATTTAGAAAAAAATTTACCATCATTTTTTTCCCATTTTTAATGCATTTTTTGCTATTTTTTTGCTATAACTCTCTAAAAATGCTTTATAGTTATTTCCCTTACAAACCCGAGCAACGCCGGGCGATACTGCTAGTATTATATGAAAGATTTTCGTTTTGTCCTGAGCAATTTATGTAAAACTTCTTGCGGACATAAACAGTTTTTTCTTATATTTTTCTTTTATTTTTCAGGTAAGTGGCCTCTCCTTCAGTATTTAGTATGCACATTTCTCCAACAGTTTTGTTATACCAAAGAAAGGTAGGGCAAACATTTCTTCAACGATTAATGAATTATATATATATGTATATACGTATATTATTTTACAGATATATATATATATATCTAAACCTATTTTCGATTATGAATGCTTGTATTCCTGTCCATGTTTAAATATTATATAATTCTTTTTAGGAATGATGACTCTCGAAGCAATTATAGCTAAAAATAATAACATATAAATATCAGTTTTAAAATATCATTCAGATATGGGACACAGCAAATGTCTAACCTTCAGCTTTTTTACTATCCAGAGGGTCTTCAACTCTATATTTACACGCACAATTTATAGCATTACTTGATTCGAGATTCACCTTTCCTAAAAAGAGTTATTTCACACTCTCGGATTTTCTAAATTCTCTTATCACCAGTATATATATAATATTAGGGAGTATATCCAAACTTATATTATATTGAACTTTTTAATACACTTTGGTTAGTAAAAAAAAATTTTAATTTATAAATTTAAAATATAAAAATATAAAAATTTATAAATATAAATTTTAAAATTTAAAATTTTAATAATTTAAATTTATATTTTATATATATTTTGTATATCATATCAATTGTATTTATTTTTTGTTGTTTATGTCTATCACTGTTTGAGTTGCCTAATCGTGGTTTTATCTCTAATCTAATTTATGTATATATATATGCGGTATTTGTTGATGATTTGCATGAAGGAATTTTTTTTTTTTTTTTTAGTATTTAACATGATTCTATGTATCTTTATTTTTTGCTGAACACTGAAGAGGTAGTTTGACAAAATTGTAACAGTGTTTCCATAAGCAATTGTGTAATACTGATAGTAAAATACCGAAACGCGTGTATGCATTGTAAAGCATAAAATACCACATATGTTTTCTGCATTTCATATCTATATATGTGTGGTGTGGTGTATGTGTGTGTGTGTTTAAGTATACATATAAAATTTTGCTATATATAATAGCGTTTCACATATCGAAATACCGTGAGCCTTAAAACGGCGGTAGCTACTCCCGGGATATCCACGAACCTTTAACCCAATACTTCACATGTTTGTATGTATTCGCTTCGAGACTCACTGTTTTATAAACTTCTTCCTTATTATTATCAAAGCTGCTGTGCTTGTGCCTTATTCAGAAACTAGTATATCGTCAATATGTCTTTCGTATACTCTTTACTCTTTTACTTGTGTCAGTCATTTGACTGCGGCCATGCTGGAGCACCGCCTTTAGTCGAGCAAATCGACCCTAAAGCCTAGTACTTATTCTATCGGTCTCTCTTTTGCCGAACCGCTAAGTAACGGGGACATAAACACACCGGCATCGGTTGTGAAGGAATGCTAGGGGGACAAACACAAACACACACACACACACACATACATATATATATATATATATATATATATACATATACATATACACGACAGGCTTCTTTCAGTCTACCAAATCTACTCACAAGGCTTTGGTCGGCCCGAGGCTATAGTAGAAGACACTTGCCCAAGGTGCCACGCAGTGGGACTGAACCCAGAACCATGTGGTTGGTAAGCAAGCTACTTACCACACAGCCACGCCTACGCCTATGTACATATATACGACAAGCTTCTTTCAGTTTCCGTCTGCCAAATCCACTCACAAGGCTTTGGTCGGCCCGAGGCTATAGTAGAAGATACTTGCCCAAGGTGCCACGCAGTGGGACTGAACCCAGAACCATGTGGTTGGTAAGAGGGCTACTTACCACACAGCCACTCCTGCGCCTATATTTATCAAAGATTCTCATTTGATTGATTCGATGTCTTAAACGTCACAGTTTTTTCTTAACCTTATCTAGCAACTGACTCACGTTGTATGTTTAATCTCCTCTTGTATTTTCCATATGAGATTCGATGTGTACACCCTAACTATCAACTTTACATGTAATTTACATATTGAAAATTCATGAATGCTTGAGAAAGACTGCTAAAATATCTTAGCTCTAGAAATATCGGCCTCGATTCATATGTACAACCGTGCTTTCCGAGGAAAGTTATATTATACTTTTTAATACTACACTATGGTGTCATAACTATTCTTTACTTATTAATCACACACAGAGACACACACACACAAGACAAACACACATGTATGGTATTATATATATATTATATAACGGTATAAGCTTTATGAAAATAGACAAAAGACGAAGGCAGGTTTACGGAAATAAACAAAAGACGAAGGCAGGTGGAATACAAACAAACAATGTATTAGTATGGCGCTCAGGAATATAAATGAAACAGTCTTTAACGTTTCGAGCCTACGCTCTTCAACAGAAAGATACACGAGAGAAAAAAAACGCAGAAAGAAGAGAGAAAAAAAAAAATATGCGTACAAAGCTAGCGAATCAACATGATGTGGTGTGTGGTGTGTGGTGTGTGTTGTGTGTGTGGTGTGTGCGTGCGTGCGTGCGTGCGTGCGTGCGTGCGTGCGTGTGTGTGTGTACATATATATATATATATATATCTCGTTGCTAATATGCGAAAGTGTCGGAAGTTCAAAACGCTGCTTTTTCAGAAAACCAAAAAATGGTTTCACCATTCCATAGCAAAACCGTTGTACTACTCTTTGAGAATTTTTGATATCTTGGCATCCGAAGCAGCTGGAGATACGATAGTTTGGCCAAAAGAACCGGCTATTGCAATCAAAAATAATTATTGAAAAATAAAACCATTTGGCTGAATTTGGACGTACGACAGTTTAACATAATAGCAACTAACTAACTAACTAACTATATATATATATATATATATATATATTGTGACAACCGACTAACACATTTAACTGTCCGTACATTTACGACGTTGTTCCAATCTCCACTCCCCTAGATCCTCAGTTTAGGGACATACCCAGTTTTCATTTTTGAAATGGTGGTATACTTGATTAGACGTTTCAGTTTTTGATTATCTGTTGATCAATCAACAAATCACGGCTCATTTGCTTATTTAGTAGCCTGATGAGTTGGGAGTTTTGAAGCATATTATGCAATCTTGCTAATTATGTCATGTTGCAGTAAAGATTCTAATAAAACAAATGTAGCTATATCAGATAATCTATTCGTGTGTGTGTGCATGTACGTGTTAGTTAGTTACTTGGCTCAAAAGCAAATAGCAAGGCCATGTAGGGGGACATGGAGTTAAGTACAGGGTGGGTTCATGTAAAGAGTTCAGGCCACTTGAGGTCCAGGGAGGCTTGAACAAAGCGGTGGTCGTCGGCATCTTCACCATCTCGTCTGGCAGCTGTTCCACGGATCCGCAACCGGACGGAGAGAAAGCTCCTCTCCTTCGATTGAGAGATGAAATCGTCGCAGGTAGAGCTTTTCGGAATGACCCCCGCAGCCGACGCTCGGGAGCAGGAGTGAAGAACAGCTCTTTCGAGAGGTTACACTTTCGCTTATGATGTTGTGGGCGAGAATGAGATCACCACGGCGGCGGGGTTTTTTCAAGAGAATTAAAGGTCGAGCGTCCTCAGCCTTTCTTCGTAGGACGTGTCCGTGCATGTACGTGTGTATGTGTGTGCATGTACATATGTGTGCGTGTGAAGTAAAAGCTTGTATTTTGAATGTATATTCCTTATTACACATATGTTAGATTGAATTATTTTAGCAACAAAAACCCTTCACCGATTTCAGCCTTAACATGATGCGTAAGTATAATGTGGGTTTGGTAGAAGGTAAATTTTAAACAAACAGTGCTACTTCAGTCATACTTACTTCAGACATACAAAGTAGAAGAATGTGATAACATTTTCAAATTACATCTGGAATTTTAAAGAACAGGATACTGATTTTGCTATCAAGTGCAAGACCCTCGAGCGCTGCAGACCATATAGAAATGGAGCAAAAAAAAATAAAATTAGAAAAAGCAAAATAAAAAAGACAAGCAATGATGTAATTTGTGTACAGCTGAAGAAAAAAAGAAGTTCGTATTGGAAACAAACGAAAAGAGGCTTTAACAATTTTTGCAAGTTACTTAAATACAAGATCAGAGATCTTTTACCAATCCGCCAGACTGATGATGGAGATGCTAGTGATGATAGTGGCGATTGTTTTAGTGGTTATTCAAAGTGGTACCGATGTGGTTGATGATAACGAATTTTTTTTTTTGTGATGATGGTAATGATGATGATGATGATGATTGTGGTGATGTTTATTGATGATGATGGCGGTGGTGGTGGTGATGATGGTGATGATGATAAGTTCTTTGGTGATGATGATGATGATGATGATGATGATGGAGATGGTAATGATGATGTTTAATAATGATGAGGATAATGGTAAACGGTGTATGGCGATGAAGGAGAAAGTCAGCAACAAAGAAAACAAACTGAAAACAATAACAACAACCAAAGCACCAGTAGTAGTAGTAGTAGCAGCAGCAGCAGCAACAACAACAACAACAACCACAAGAGAAACGCTCGGAATTTCTTGATGGAATCTCCAGGTGTATTAGATAGCAGGTTTTGTCTTTGCACAAGGATAATGATTAAAACATGGCGGTGGTGGTGGCGGCGGTGGAAAGTAGTG
>NW_021829204.1:0-6919 GCF_006345805.1 Octopus sinensis | reverse complement strand
ATATATGTACGTAAATAAGTATGTATGTATGTATGTATGTATGCATGTATATATGTATTGATCATATGTTGCTGGATGAAGGCTGACCTGGAGCTAACTAGGAACAGCAGCAGAAGCAGTCGCAGCAGCAGTAGCAGCAGCAGCAACATCAATGTAAAAGATGCTTAATATAATAACATAAGAGTAATCAATAAAGATCAAAGAAAGAAAGATTCTCAATTGGTTTTGGGGCAAAGAATTTTCTAGTTTCTGGTTGTTTTCAATCTGGGGAAGGCAGGGCTTTGTCCATGATCGTCAAATGTTAACCCTAACCCTAATATCTGTATTAGACTGTGGAAATTGTTTATACTCAGTACAGGCATAGATGAGTGGTTAATGGCTAAGAAGAGCTCAGTTCCAAATCACGCAGCTCAGTTAGGCAGTTTAAAAATTAAAATTAAAAAAAATAATAAAATGGGGTCGAGAAACAAATCCCTTTGGGGTGTAAGTTGTGAGAAGAAAGTGATGGTTCATATCTAGCTTAAGAAGTCATACATGTTTATGTGAAGCACAGGCATAGCTGTGTGGTCATACCCAACTTAATCTTCCTCCTTCTCTTCCTCCTCCTCTTCCTCGTCCTCTTCCTCCTCCTCCTCCTCCTTGTCCTCCTCTACCTCCTCCTCCCCTACCTTCTCCTCTACCCCTCCTCCTCCACGTTCTCCTCCCCTCCCCTCCCCCTCCTCTTCTTCGTCTTCCTCCTCCACCCATCCCATCCTCCCACTCCTCCCCAACTCCCCTTCTTACCTTCGTCACCTCCCCCTCCATCTCCCCCTCCCTCCCCTCCTCTCATCCTCCTCCTCCTCCTCCTCATGATCACTAATATTGACATCATCATCATCGTCATCATCATCGTCATCATCATCGTCATCATCATCGTCATCATCATCATCATCATCATCATCATCATCATCATTGCCATCGTTATCATAATCAGCATCACCACTAACACCACCACCATCACCATCATCGTCCCTCGGACCTTATTGCCTCAAGAATCTCAGAACTGATGCAGCCGGTGACCCAGATCGAAACATGCCCCGCTCCCCCCTCAACGGGTCGCCAGTCCTTTGCAGGGTTGCTCATTTACAACGAATTGTGTGGAAGCATAGATATGTTGTAAAGAATTTCTGCTAACCACGGTAGATTGGGGTTCAATCTCACTATGCTTGAGCACCTGAAATAAAAAAAAACCAAAATTAAAAAGTGATTAGAACAACAAACCCTATGGGGTGAAAGTTCTGGGGAGAAAAAAACTGGTTGAAATTCAGCTTGAGCACTGGCGGGTGTCTACATTAAGTATATGCACTAAGTATGTGCATATAAGTGTATACATAAGTATTCGTATGATTGTGTGTATATATGTAATTGGAGGCGCAATGGCCCAGTGATTAGGGCAGCGGACTCGCGGTCGGAGGATCGCGGTTTCGATTCCCAGACCGGGCGGCGTGTGTGTTTATTGAGCAAAAATACCTAAAGCTCCACGAGGTTCCGGCAGGGGTTAGTGGCAACCCCTGTTGTACTGTTTCGCCCCAACTTTATCGCGCTCGTTCTTCCTGTTTCTTGAGTAACGCTGCGATGGACTGGCGTCCCGTCCAGCTGGGGGTGGGAGAACACATACGCCACAGAAACCGGGAAACCGGACCCATGACCCTGGCTAGGTTTGAAAAGGGCGCATAAAAAATATATGTAATTATGTACAATTTGTAGTATATTTCATTGATGAAGGCAAAGTATTTTTATTCAGAGCCAGAAACCCAATTATTCAATTTTCATTACTCTTTTACTCTTTTACTTGTTTCAGTCATTTGACTGCGGCCATGCTGGAGCACCGCCTTTTAGTCGAGCAACTTTGTAAGCCCAGTACTTATTCTATCGGTCTCCTTTGCCGAACCGCTAAGTGATGGGGACGTAAACACACCAGCATCGGTTGTCAAGCAATGCTAGGGGGACAAACGCAGACACACAAACACACACACACACACACATATATATATATATATACGACAGGCTTCTTTCAGTTTCCGTCTACCAAATCCACTCACAAGGCATTGGTTGGCCCGAGGCTATAGCAGAAGACACTTTCCCAAGCTGATACGCAGTGGGACTGAACCCGGAACCATATGGTTGGTGGGCAAGCTACTTACCACACAGCCACTCCTGCGCCTATAGTTCATTTATCTATTTGTCTTTTCACCTTGTGCTGTATTGGATACATGATGTGGCTCTAGAGTCAGATTTTTGACTGTTATTTCAAGCATGGTGGTACCTTTTAGAAACCCTTATTTATAATTGTAATAATAAATATAAGCTATAAGTTTCTTGTCTTCCCATGTTACCACTTGATTTGCTCGTTATTTAAATAACGATCTTATCCTTATATATATACTAGCAGTATCGCCCGGCGTTGCTCGGGTTTGTAAGGGAAATAACTATAAAGCATTTTTAGATAGTTATAGCCAAAATATAGCAAAAAAATGGGAAAAAAATTATGGTAAATTTTTTTTGAGAGTTAAAAAGGTCGAGTTGCGTCCCCTAGACAGTCTGTGGTTTGTGTTTCTGATTCTTGACACCATGTCGAATTTATCGATTTTTTCAGAAGTGGGGGAACTTTTCAAAGTTTTCGCTGCGTTAGTTTTGAATTATGACATTGGGCTATGTGTGTGTCAAGTTTCATAAGAATCGGTTGAAAGCCGTGGTCAGGGTGAGGGTACAACCTAACAGACACACAGAAACACACACAGACAAACTGCCGTTTATATAGAGAGAGATTTATATCTTTATATATAAAAGTGAAGTTGTGTGTCTGTCTCCTACGATTTAGATTCCTAACTACTCCCACATTTTGCGGTGCAGTGTAACCAAAACCGGGTATCTTATAGTCGTGATTCACATCGAGCCCTTCTGGGTATTAGTGCGCGTCTACGATGAGTCTACGATTTTAAAAATAATTTACCATCATTATATAATATATGATGGTATATATATTTACCATCATTGCTATTATATAAGGGAAGTAACTCTCTAAAAATGTATTATTAAATCTCAGAACGTAAAAAGCTACAGTAACACACCCGTTTGTGGTTAGCTATATTGAGATGGCTATTATACTTTACATCTCTAAAAATGCTTATATAGTTATTTCCCTTACAAACCCGAGCAACGCCGGGCGGTTCTGCTAGTATATATATAAATATATATCGTTATCCACTACACACATTTTTTCTCTCCTTGTTTTTTGTCCCTTTCTGTAGAAGAGCGTAGGCTCGAAACGTAAAAGACTTTTTCTATTCCTGATCATTATACTAATACATCTGTTTGTTTTGTACACTACCTGTCTTCGTCTTTTGTTTTTTTCGTAAACTCTCCCTATATATATATATATATATAGGCGCAGGAGTGGCCGTGTGGTAAGTAGCTAGGCGCAGGAGTGGCCGTGGGGTAAGTAGCTTGCTTACCAGCCACATGGTTCCGGGTTCAGTCCCACTGCGTGGCACCTTGGACAAGTGTCTTCTATTATAGCCTCGGGCCGACCAAATCCTTGTGAGTGGATTTGGTAGACGGAAACTGAAATAAGCCCGTCGTATATATATATATATATATATATAAATGTGTGTGCTTGTATGTTTGTGTGTCTGTGTTTGTACCCCTAGCATTGCTTGACAACCGATGCTGGTGTTTATGTCCCCGTTACCTAGCGGTTCGGCAAAAGAGACCGATAGAATAAGTACTGGGCTTACAAAGAATAAGTCCCAGGGTCGATTTCATCGACTAAAGGCAGTGCTCCAGCATGGCCGCAGTCAAATGACTGAAACAAATAAAAGAGTAAAAGAGTAAAAGAGTATATATATATATATATATATATATATATATGTATATATATATATTTACAGTAATCCCTCGACTACTGCGGGTGTTACATTCCAAAACCCCCGTACGTGAAAATCCACGAAGTAGAAACAGTACTGTACAGTATACTCATTACTCTTTTACTCATAATTGTTTCAGTCATTTGACTGCGGCCATGCTGGAGCACCGCCTTTAGTCGAGCAAATCGACCCCGGGACTTATTCTTTGTAAGCCTAGTACTTATTTTATCGGTCTCTTTTGCCGAACCGCTAAGTGACGGGGACGTAAAACACAACAGCATCGGTTGTCAAGCAATGCTAGGGGGACAAACACAGACACACATACACATATATATACATATATATATATATACATATATACGACGGGCTTCTTTCAGTTTCCGTCTACCAAATCCACACACAAGGCATTGGTCGGCCTGAGGCTATAGTAGAAGACACTTGCCCAAGGTGCCACGCAGTGGGACTGAACCCGTAACCATGTGGTTGGTAAACAAGCTACTTTTAATTATTTTTATAATTTGTATATATTTATTTTATTATAAATGCAAAACAATACCACGTAGGAATCGACGTAATGTTAAATAATAAACCGTGATATGGCGAGAGATTATGGTGTGTGTGGCTGTGTGGTAAGTAGCTTGCTAACCAACCACATAGTTCCGGGTTCAGTCCCACTGCGTGGCCCTTGGCAAGTATCTTCTGCTATACCCCGGACCGACCATGCCTTGTGAGTGGATTTGGTAGACGGAAACTGAAAGAAGCCTGGTATATATATATATATATATATATATATATGTGTGTGTGTGTGTGTGTGTGTATGTGTCTGTGTTTGTCTCCCTAGCATTGCTTGACAACCGATGCTAGTGTGTTTATGTCCCCGTCACTTAGCGGTTCGACAAAAGAGACCGATAGAATAAGTATTGGCTTACAAAGAATAAGTCCTGGGGTCGATTTGCTCGACTAAAGGCGGTGCTCCAGCATGGCCGCAGTCAAATGACTGAAACAAGTAAAAGAGTAAAAAGTAAAGAGAATATATAATATATTATATATATATATATTATATATATATATATATATATATCAATATTTATTTATGTATGTGTGCGTTTTGGTAGAATATAGAAAATAACCGAAACAAGATAAATACATAAAAACAAGATAAACTGACTTAATTGCTCTCTCAAGACATAACAAGATTCGTTTCAACACACGAATTCACTTCCAGAATCTTGCCAAGCAAATACAAAAGCATGGTGCTTCAGAGCGCGGCTACTAACCACAAGATTCCGAGCTCGATTCCAGGCAGTGACCTGAATAATATTGATAATAATGATAACGATAATAATAATAATAATACTAATAATAATGGCACAGGAGTGGCTGTGTGGTAAGTAGCTTGCTAACCAACCACATGGTTCTGGGTTCAGTCCCACTGCGTGACACCTTGGGCAAGTGTCTTCTGCTATAGCCCCGGGCCGACAAAAGCCTTGTGAGTGGATTTGGTAGACGGAAACTGAAAGAAGCCTGTCGTATATATGTATATATATATATATAGATGGGTGTGTGTATATGTTTGTCCGTGTTTGTCCCTCTAGCATTGCTTGACAACCGATGCTGGTGTGTTTACGTCCCCGTCACTTAGCGGTTCGGCAAAAGAGACCGATAGAATAAGTACTGGGCTTACAAAGAATAAGTCCCGGGCTCGATTTGCTCGACTAAAGGCGGTGCTCCAGCATGGCCGCAGTCAAATGACTGAAACAAGTAAAAGAGTAAAAAAAGAGTATAATAATTATAATATAATGATAATAATAATAATAATAATAATAATAATAATAATAATAATAATAATAATAATAATATAATATAATAATCATCATCATCAATACCGGCAGATGACAACGTGTCTCTAAAAGAAATGGAGAAACTTTCAAAATACAAAGACCTGGAAATAGAGGTAACCAGAATGTGGAATCTGAAAACAGAAACAATTCCTATCATAGTAGGTGCATTAGGCATGATAAAAATATATTCAGACAAATACATAACAAAAACACCAGGACTTACAAACGCATGTAACATACAGAAAATTGCACTACTAGGCACTGCACACATCCTACACAGAACACTTTCCATACAATAACCATCAGAGCATCACAGCAAATCACAGCACATACCCAAGGCACACAGAGCTGCGCTCGGTAGTGAAGTAAAAGCACGCTATAATAATAGAACTACTGATTAATAATAATAATAATATAATAATAATAATAATAATAATAATAATAATAATAATAATAATAATAATAATTTGGTATAAAAGATGGGCTACAGCAAATATTCTGCTCAATACCACAGATTTGCTAGTCATTTGTTTGACCTTAACCAGTTGAGCATGTCCCTTAGTGGCTGACGATATGTGCATCTCTGATCACGAGCAGAGGTAGTGGGGGAGCATCATAGCCATGTGTTGAGAGGGATTCTTTGCGGTATGATTAATTCACCTCTGGAAATATAGATGTCTCGTTTAACATCCTTAAACAACCCTTATTCAGGGACCTTTTGAGCAGGACGGGTTACTCGACCAGAAAAAATTCTAATTGGGCCCCACCTGCAAGGTCATGTGCTGTTTATCTTGATATGAGATCACCATGTCACGCACATATGGTTGTGATGCATGTGCCTTTTCAGACGGGTAGTCATGATGGGTATACTGGGCTTCATATATTTTACCCCAGTGTCACTTTGATGGCATGCACTGCTCTCTCACTCAATAATAATAATAATAATAATAATAAATAATAATAATAATAATAATAATAATAAAATAATAATAATAATAATATAATAATAATAATAATATAATAATAATAACAAGTTTGGTTTAATGGCCTACCAATGTATACTATGAGTTTCTTTGCCCTAGGAGTCGGGAAGACGCTCGGCAAGAAATGGAAGCAAATTTGAAAGAAGAAAAAAAAAAGATAATAATAATAATAATAATAATAATAATAATA
>NW_021829203.1:5000-6965 GCF_006345805.1 Octopus sinensis | reverse complement strand
TCGCTGTAATCGACTGACCACCTCTCCACATATTTCAGACTTAGCAAAATCATTTTTTATATCGTTTATTAATGCAGCGAGCCAATAGAATCGTTGGTACGCCGGACAAAATGCTCTGCGGCATTTCGTCCGCTTTTACGATCTGAGTTCAAATTCTTTCATCATTTCAGGGTCGATAGAATAAGATCCATTTGAGCGCTGGGGTCGCTGTAATCGACTGACCACCTCTCCACATATTTCAGACTTAGCAAAATCATTTTTAATATCGTTTATTAATGCAGCGAGCCAATAGAATCGTTGGTACGCCGGACAAAATGCTCTGCGGCATTTCGTCCGCTTTTACGATCTGAGTTCAAATTCTTTCATCATTTCAGGGTCGATAGAATAAGATCCATTTGAGCACTGGGGTCACTGTAATCGACTGACCACCTCTCCCTATATTTCAGACTTAGCAAAATCATTTTTAATATCGTTTATTAAGGCAGCGAGCCGATAAAATCGTTGGTACGCCGGACAAAATGCTCCGTGGTATTTCCTCCGCTTTTACAATCTGAGTTCAAATTCTTTCATCATTTCAGGGTCGATAAAATAAGATCCATTTGAGCGCTGGGGTCGCTGTAATCGACTGACCACCTCTCCACATATTTCAGACTTAGCAAAATCATTTTTAATATCGTTTATTAAGGCAGCGAGCCAATAGAATCGTTGGTACGCCGGACAAAATGCTCCGCGGTATTTCGTCCGCTTTTACGATCTGAGTTCAAATTCTTTCAAGGTCGACTTTGCTTCTCATCATTTAAGGGTCGATGAAATAAGATCCATTTGAGCACTGGGGTCGCTATAGTCAACTGACCCCATCTCCTCATGCTTCAGGCCTAGCATAAAGGCTTTTAGGATCTAACTAGCTAGCTAGCTATTTAGTTAGTTAGATAACTTTCTTTTATTGGCCACACAGGGCTAAATACAGAGGGGACAAATACAAATGTAGAGCTTTTCTTTTCAAGGGTGGAAAAGAAAAAGGAAAATAAATGTAAGATTCCGATCAAAAGGGATCGAGAGGGGGGAAAAAAGAAAGAAAAAAGAAAGAAATCGTGTATCACAGAATTAGATAGATAGATAAACAGATAGATAGACAGGCAGATAGGTAAACAGATAGATAGATAGATAGATAGATAGATAGATAGATAGATAGATAGATAGATAGATAGATAGATAGATAGATATGTTTCTTTATCCGGGTAGCTGACTGTGTGGAATTGTGGACATCCTAAGTTATCCTTGTCTACTGTCCTACACAGTATCCTATCTAGATACGATCTCGACGACCCACTGCGGTTGCTCCATGTCCACATTGGTGCATTTGGGTGGTCGAGTCGGTACCTGTCAGACAGTTGGAATCGTCTGAGCAGGTCTCTGAGGCATTTGCATCCCCTTCTGTTTTTGTCTCTCCTCACATAGTCTAGGTGCGTGTCCAAGGTAGCATTCCAATCCCCCACTAAAAATAAAGGACGAGACGTTCCCAGGAATACTTCTAGACGTCGAAAGAAATCCGGCCGACCTGTTAAAGGCGGTGCGTAGACTGATACGAGTCGAAAAGCGCACCCATTGCTGCCGTCGACATCCAGAACGACCAGTCTACCCTCTGGGTCTACGAATATCGTCTTGACTTCGAGATCCAGGCTCTTGTGAAAAAGTACCGTGGTGCCACTACCGCCCATCCTCGGCAGACAGGGAGCAAAATAAATGTTAAACTGTCCGCCAAACATGGACTTTAGGGCCCGTGGCTCGTGGAGTCTGGTCTCACTTATGGCTATGATTCCCAAATCGTGTGACTTGATGTCATTTAGGAGGTATCCTTGTTTCCAAGGAGACCCCAAGCCATAGATAGATAGATAGATAGATAGATAGATAGGTCATGTAACTATGTAGCTAACTAGCCAGTTAGCTAGATAGATCAGATAACGA
>NW_021829203.1:0-2500 GCF_006345805.1 Octopus sinensis | reverse complement strand
TATCGACCCCGGAAGGATGAAAGGCAAAGTCGACCTCGGCGGAATTTGAACTCAGAACGTAACGACAGACGAAATACCTATTTCTTTATTGCCCACAAGGGGCTAAACATAGAGGGGACAAACAAGGACACACATAGGTATTAAGTGGATTACATCGACCCCAGTGCGTAACTGGTACTTAATTTATCGACCCCGAAAGGATGAAAGGCAAAGTCGACCTCGGCGGAATTTGAACTCAGAACGTAACGACTGACGAAATACCGCTAAGCATTTCGCCCGGCGTGCTAACGTTTCTGCCAGCTCGCCGCCTTAAAAGTAATGAAATGATTTAGTAAAATAGCTTTGTCATTATCAAGTTGGTTAGTTAGTTAGTTAGTTAATTTGGCTCAAAAGCAAATAGCAAGGCCATGTAGGGGGACATGGAGTTAAGTACGGGGTGGTGTTCATGTAAAGAGTTCAGGCCACTTGAGGTCCAGGGAGGCTTTGAACAAAGCGGTCGTCGGCATCTTCACCATCTCGTCTGGCAGCTTGTTCCACGGATCCGCAATAAAAGGGAAAGTCGACCTCGGCGGAATGCGAACTCAGAACGTAATGATGGACAAAATACCGCTAAGCATTTTGTCCGACGCGCTGCCGATTGTGCCACCTTTCTGACTTTCCAACCCGCCACATTAATAATCCTTTCAACTATAGGCACAAGGCCTGAAATTTTGTGGGGTGGTGGGAGACTAGTCGATTACATTGGTGTTTGCCTTCCGGATCTTACTGCATACTGTTGATGGTTCGTATCGTACCAATGTACGATGTCTTCACTATTTCTGTCCTTCTGTACGTTCCGTCTCACATCCCATGTCGCTCTGGTTTACCAACATGCCTCAGCTCAAATCTTTCCTCCTCCGTCGTCTCAAACTCATTGGCTTTTCTGTTTTTCCTCCTCAATTCTGTTCTCTCTGTCCATCCTTTCTCTTATCCGATGAAAGAATGCTCGAAGCATAAATGACATTTTCTTCTTCTTCTTTTATGAGTTTGTTTTAAAATTTGAGATTACATAGACAGTATTTTACGTAGGATATGGGCAGTTCCCATGAGCACTATCTTTTGAATTTCTGCCATTTTGGAGTTTCCTGGTATCTGAGCTAGGTAGCAATCAGCCACTTTTGCTATCATTCCTAGGGCACCTATGACAACAGGTATTGTTTTAATCTTCAGGTTCCAGATTTTGCTAATATCTATTTCAAGATCTTTGTACTTGCTCAGTTTTTGGTAGCTCTTGACAGATACGTTTATATCAGATTGGAACAGTCATATCAATGAGGAGGCATGATTTTTGTCTGAAGTCTTTCAATATAATGTCTGGCCTATTTGCATCTATCTTTCTGTCAGTTTGAATGTTCCAGAGGAGTGAGACGTGATCATTTTCAAGCACTGGAGGTGGTTTGTGTCCCCAACAATGATTATTATTATTATTATTACTATTATTATTATTGTTGTTGTTGTTGATGTTATTATTAAGGTGTTGAGCTGGCAGAATCGTTACCGTGCTGGATGAAATGTTTAGCAGTATTTCGCCCATCACTGCGTTCTGAGTTCGAATTCCGCCGAGGTCGACTTTGTCTTTCATATTTTTCAGGGTCGATAAATTAAGTACCAGTGAAACACTGGGGTCGATGTAATCGACTAGTCTCCCACCGCCCCACAAAATTTCAGGCCTTGTGCTTATTGTTGAAAGGATTATTAATGTGGCGGGTTGGAAAGTCAGAAAGGTGGCACAATCGGCAGCGCGTCGGACAAAATGCTTAGCGGTATTTTGTCCATCATACGTTCTGAGTTCACATTCTGCCGAGGCCGACTTTCGTTTCGAGGTCGATAAAATAAGTACCAGTTGGATCCTGGGGTCGATGCAATCGACTAAACCCCTTCCAGTTGATTTCAAGCTTTGTGTCTATAACAGAAATGGTTGTCCGTCTTTACGTTCTGAGTTCAAATTCTGCCTAGGTCGAGTTTGCATTTTATCGTTTCGAGGTCGATAAAATTAGTACCAGTTGGATACTGGGGTCGATGCAATCGACTAAACCCCTTCCAGTTGATTTCAAGCTTTGTGTCTATAACAGAAATGGTTGTCCGTCTTTACGTTCTGAGTTCAAATTCCGCCTAGGTCGAGTTTGCAGTTTATCGTTTCGAGGTCGATAAAATAAGTACCAGTTGGATCCTGGGGTCGATGCAATCGACTAAACCCCTTCCAGTTGATTTCAAGCTTTGTGTCTATAACAGAAATGGTTGTCCGTCTTTACGTTCTGAGTTCAAATTCTGCCTAGGTCGAGTTTGCATTTTATCGTTTCGAGGTCGATAAAATTAGTACCAGTTGGATACTGGGGTCGATGTAATCGACTAAACCCCTTCCAGCCAATGTCAAGTTTTGTGTCTATAACAGAAATGGCTGTCCGTCTTTACGTTCTGAGTTCAAATTCCGCCTAGATCGATTTTGCATTTTATCGTTTCG
>NW_021829202.1:5000-6800 GCF_006345805.1 Octopus sinensis | reverse complement strand
TACATTATTGTTATATATAACAATGCAAATGTGTAGCTTTTTTGTGCATTTTGTCTGCAGAAAATAAAGAAATAACAGCAATAACGTTTAATAAATGTTGCTAACTGCAAGTTTTGGATGATTCTTTTATGACTTTATTGCTTTCAGGCTTAAGTTAAGGTATTTTCGCGCCCGACATCACAAAATGCGTCTGAATATACATTGCCGGACAGCAAATAGAGACTCGAACATTGCTTAGAAAATAATTTTCATTTTTAACCTCGTATATAGTACGCACTAGGAATTTTGACCTTTAAATTTTGTGGGGGAAAATGCGGATTATACTCGAGGATTTACAGTATCCATCTCTCGCCAAAATAAGCAATTTTGACCTTAAATTTTCTTCATTTTTAAAACGCATTTTTAACCCCACTTCTTTCTTTTTACTATCGTATTTCCGCCATTTTCCGTAAATGTTATATACAATATATCTTAGTCTCGTTTCCTTGTCATTACTATTGTTGTTGTTGGTGGTGGTGGTGGTTTTGCTGTTGTCTTGTTGGTGCTATTAGTTGATGCTATAATGATGCTGTATTTATTTGTTTAAGCGTTTGTTGTCATCGTCTTTGTCAACGTCAGCGTTGATATTGCCGTCGTTGCTGCATTAGTACTCTTATACGCATTTGGGCGGTTTGCTTGTTTTGTTTTCTTTTGTTTGCTGTTTGCTATAGTTGTCATCACCGTCATCGTCATCGTCATCGTTATCGTTGTTTTTTTTGCTTTTTTTTGGGTTTTTTTTTTGTCGTTTTTATTGATATTTGTGTGGGTGTGTTTGTGTACTAATGGCGGCTGGCTGCCCTGTTGTTTAACGGAAGACAACGGAAGTGTGTCGCTAGTATGACAAACACGAAAGGTCAAGTGATCCGTTATCGCACGAACAATGATAGCATTCTTTCGCTATTGCTCTAACCCCTCCACCCTCTCCTTCTCTCTCTATCTCTTTCTCTCTTCAGAAACGCACACAGGCATATATGTATATATGTATGTATGTATAGAGAGAGAGAGAGAGAGAGAAAGAGAGAGGTGGGGACAAAAATGGATACATTCGAGTGTGTGCGCTTGTATCTATGTATCTTTAAACATGTGTGTGTGTGCAAGCTTATATGTATATACATATACATACAAACCTATATATATATATATATATATACATATATATGCACACATACACACTGGTATATTATATATATACACACATATATATTCATATGTATACACACACTCACACTATATGTTTACACACACAAGCACACACATACATTCACACGCATATCCATATATAGGTGGGAGCATGCTACATTCAAAACATGGCCATATTGTTGTTCCCTCTCTGATCCAGGTTACTTTTTTTCATATTTCTTATGAATTCTTTCAGTTATTTGGAAACAGACATTCACCGTCTCATATTCTAAACGAAATCGTCTTGGTATGTGTGTGTGTGTGTGTGGTTGTCTTGCAGGGAAAACTAGTGTAACTGCTGTTAAACATCACTACCGGATTTCATATTTCCAATCCTTAGATACGCAGTCCCCAATCTCTTTTGCACCATAGATGGTTACATACTAAGACAAATTTTCCAGAAGATCTCGCATATGATGAAACGCAATGAAGTGCATAACATAATTTAATTATTACTTATATAATACATATATTTCGGTTTGAAATTTTGACAGAAGGCTAGTAAATTTTGAGGGAGGGCGTAAATCTAATACATAGGCCCTAGTGCTCATCTGGTACTTATTTTATCGATCCCCAAAGAAT
>NW_021829202.1:0-2500 GCF_006345805.1 Octopus sinensis | reverse complement strand
TGCAGTGCCTAGTAGTGCAATTTTTTGTATGTTATATATATTTGTTAGTCCTGGTGTTTTTGTCATGTATTTATCTGAATATTCTTTTATAATACCTAATGCACCCTCAATGACAGGAATTGTTTTTAGGCTCCACATTATAATAATATAATAATAATAATAATAATAATAATAATAATAATAATAATAATAATGATGATGGTTATTGTATGGAAAGTGTTCTGCGTAGGATGTGTGCAGTACAGAAAATTGCACTACTAGGCACTGCACACATCCTACGCGAAAACACTTTCCATACAATAACCATCAGAGCATCACAAACAAATCACAGCACATACCCAAGGCACACAGAGCTGCGCTTCGGTAGTGATGTGAAAGCACGCTATAAAAAATAAAACTACTGAATAATAATAATAATAATAATATAATATAATCATAATAATAATAATTAATAATAATAATAATAATAATAATAATAATAATAATTATTATTATTATTATATTATTTATTATATATTACTGTTGTTGTTGTTGTAGCTGCTGCTATCATCATCATCATCATCATTATTATTATCATTATTCAGACGGCTACCTTAGGGGAATCGTTAGCACGTCGGATAAAATGCCGAGCGGCATTTCGTTTCTCTTTACCTTCTCAGTTCAAATTCCGCCGAGGTCGACTTTGCCTTTTCAACCTTTCGAGGTCGATGAAATAAGCACCAATTGAGCACTAAGATCGATGTAATCGACTTAACCCCTCTCCCCGAATTCGCTGGCCTTAGGCCAAAACTAAAAATCACTATTATTATCGTTTTTTTTTTGTTGCCGTTGTTGTTGCTGTTGTTGCTACTGTTGTTGCTGTTATGGATGATTGATGTTCTTTCCACTATATTTGTCATTGATTATGTATATTTATTTATTTATTTATTTATTTATTTATTTATTTATGCTGACGTTATCAATATTTGTGTTGTTGGGCTGACATTGGCTCGTGTACGACCCGTGTCATTTAAGATGGCAAACGGGTGTAACCAGTCGTCTGACTGTTTCATAATACCAATGTTAATGTATTGACGCATCATATATAAGTATTAGGTGTGGCAGGTCAAAGCTCAAGTTTTCGTGGAAAGATAAAACGGTTCATACAACGGTTTCATAGATCAAATATTAAACCAAAATTTGGTATACAATACAGAAATACTAGCTATTAAAAGTGGTGATAACATTTCTCTTAATTGAGCCAGTGATCAAAGATCGGTCCCAAGTTGAAGTTATTTCACATACTTCACTCTTAATGACCACAATCTTTATGAAAGTCACAGTTACAAATATTTTTCCTTCTAAAAGATAATCGCGACGATCTCCAATCGTTGGATACCTTTTACAGCACATATTATAGAATGTTATTATACTAGGTCGGTGGTTCCCAAAGTGGCCGGTACTGCCTCTCTAGGGGAGGTGAAAACATTCAAGGGGAGTTGAAGAAAAGTGGGGCGATAATGGGGAAACCAAAAGGGAGCGATGGATTTAGAAACAACTAAATAATGAGTTCATTGGTTTAAGCTTTATTTGTGAAATTCAAATGTTTTGGATTTGCTACAGAAGGTGTTCTATGTTTATGGTAGTGGTGTAGGGTTTCGGGTCTAAAAATGCGGCCTGGGTACCAAAGAGTCGGCAGCCCGAAAATGTTTGGGAATTCCTGTACTGGATCATGTGAGATGAAGATATATATATATGTGTGCGTGTGTGTGCGCGCGCGGAGCGATTGCGCTGATATGTGCATGTGTGTGTGTGTGTGTAGTACAAAGTTTAAAAAAATAAGTACTGGGGTTTGATGCATTCTACCAAAAATTCTTCAAGGGTGCTACAACATGACCGAAGGATGTAAAAGATAAAAATAAAAGATAAACACATACACGCAAACTCACACTCATACATATATATAACCCTCTCTATCTCTCTTTCTTTTTCTCTCTCTATCTTTCACTCTCTCTCTATATATATATGTATGTATATATATATATATAATTATATATATATACTATATATATATAATATATAATAGATATATATATATAATATATAGATATATATATATATATATATATTATATATATATAGATATATATATAGACGAAGGGATTTTCTTTTAGTTTCCGCTACTAATCTACTCAAAAAAATTTGATCGGCTCAAGGCTATAGTAAAAGACACTTACTCAAGTTGCCACGGAGTGGGACTGACCCGGAACCATGTGGTTGGAAGACAGCTTTTTATCACGCCTACATATATATATTATATTAATATATATATATATATATATATTATATATATATATATATATATATTATATAATAATCAGCCGAATTGCTAATTGATCCGGTTCTTGACTCAAGATTGAAAGGCTCGAAATGTCCCGTCCGTTTTTTGTATCGTCTTCTAAATGTTTTACGTTCTTGTCCCAATTTGTATTTTTCTACATATAAATCTATATATATACAC
>NW_021829201.1:0-6881 GCF_006345805.1 Octopus sinensis | reverse complement strand
TGTTGATTTCATCGATGCGCAGAGTGTTCCCGAGATCGACGTCGATTTTACTCGCCATTATTCCTTTAGAGAAAGCAAACAAGTAGCTTCCACCAACTACATTACTCGACTATTTAGAGATTTTTGAGCGCTTGATGACATTCCAGATATAAAATACCCCGTTCTGGTCATTGTTTGAGCCAGGACTACAGTTCTGCCAAAGCAAAAAAAAAAAATACGTCTTTGATAAAACACAACAACACTTTACTTTTTCTGAAGTTACTGGAAATCTCGTAGCGTCAGTGCACGTCTGTACATCATCGAGCACGGTATGTCCCATCCTCCATACATCAAATTGTTGATAGTGGGATCCAATCCTTCATCAAAAAGAAAAGAAAACTGGAGAACAGACGGTCAACCGTGAACTTAGGAAGGCACGGCGGTCAGGCGGCAAAAAAAGATGATGGAGGCGAATAGACGATCTCAACTTCAACCCAATCTTTCGGGGATGGCTTTTCCTCGATCCATATCTGAGTGAAACTGGTCATCCTGCTCATTACCTCACCCCAGATCTTCTCCATCTGTATATCGGGACCGAGCCAAACTCCAAGCAATTTAACTGGTTCATCCGTTCAGCTTCCCAAAGTTTTTGAACGGCAGGTTCACTGACTTTTCCTGGTTGCTTTTAACTTCTGTCATTGCCCTGCATTTCCTTAGAGCAGTGGTGATCACCTCTATGTGCTTCGTATTCAACATGGTCCTTGGCCATGAGGTTTTTGATTTGCAATGCTTAATAGGAAGATGTGTGGTCGTGGCTAAAAGACATTTGATCAAAGATCTGCTTTTGTCAAGAGTGCATTGGGGCTACACAACTAATACATTTTATAATTTCTTATCATTGAATTCAACAACTGTCTTATTCATTTATATAAATTATACAAAAAATATTTTAAATATAAGTGTAATAATTTATTTTTCTATGGAACTGACGAAGAAAGCGGGAGTAATTTACAAATTTAGGCTTTCTTATAAAGTGGTTTCTATTTTATATATCAGATTTCATTTGTGATTCATAAACACATCCCAAGTTTAGTTCAACATCTTCCTGCAACGTCACATATACATTTTTTATTAATTACAAAACATTGCATTTTTATAGATTTGCTGACAGATGCCTTCGCAACACAATAGCGTGGTTGTCTTAAAAAAATAACAGAATTCTGCCGTACCAATCCTTGTAACTGCATGACTTTCCCAAACAATAATAAACAATAATTCTTCTTCCTGTCGTAAACCAAAATACATTCCTAAATATCAAAAAACCCTTCTCTTCAATAAACTGTACTTCTCAAAATCTTTGAGAGTGTTATAAAGATTATGCAAAGACAGTGCTAAAAGCAACAACGATTACCACAATACAAAACGTCATAATGCGAAGCAATTGTAAACGTCACAATGCATGATTCTCATAAACACCAGTAAAACCATTATGGCTGCCGCAGTATTTACTTCGCACATTTCAAATGGAAGAAACAAGTTGTTTTAGTAAACATCACCGAATCACAGCCCCAAAGCCCAAATCACCTCGATAAGTTCAAATCTCAAGTCAATGCTTTTTGAACACCCTTCGGTTGCTTCGTATCGAATTACGACAAATACATTCAAATGGGGCCGCTATAGTAATAACAACATTGATTCATATGATAAATAAGATATCTACAAATAAACCTTAATTCTTCGGTCTAATATCATTGAAACTTATAGCAGATTTTCCATCGGTTTCACCTGTGACCATCCAGTTGTTTGATCAACTAATGAATGGATGGAAGCGCTCCGTCGGTTACGACGACGAGGGTTCCGGTTGATCCGAATCAACGGAACAGCCTGCTCCTGAAATTAACGTGTAAGTGGTTGAGCACTCCACAGACACGTGTACCCTTAACGCAGTTCTCGGGGATATTCAGCGTGACACAGAGAGTGACAAGGCCGGCCCTTTGAAATACAAGGTACAAAGAACAGGAAGTAAGAGTGAAGGAGAAAGTTGTGGTGAAAGAGTACAGCAGGGATCACCATCCCTGCTGGAGCCTCGTGGAGCTTTAGGTGTTTTCGCTCAATAAACACTCACAACGCCGATCTGGGAATCGAAACCGCGATCCTATGACGCGAGTCCGCTGCCCTAACCACTGGGCCATTGCGCTTCCACTTAATTAATGAATACCTATTCAAGAAATCAAGGCCTATACGATTGACTATTCCACAGACCTTCGTGCTTTCCAGGTAAGTTTCATGGTGACTCAACGTGGGATACTGCTTGGCAAGGCTACACCTTTCAATTGCGAGTACATTTCGGAAGGAGAATGAGTGGGCAGGAAAAATGGACCTGGTAATTTCAAATCAGATACCGAAAGCTGGCACAAAAATCACTCGCTGCATTTAGTTTTCAAAATTCTTACTGTAAATTTGTGGGCAGAAACCGATTTCGTTGTATATCGGGTAGATCATTGTGCTAATATCAAACACATATACTAATTCTAGGCGGCGAGCTGGCAGAAACGTTACTACGCCGGGAAAAATGCTTAGCAATATTTCGTCTGTCTTCATGTTCTGAGTTCAAATTCCGCCGAGGTCGACTTTGCCTTTCATTCTTTCGAGGTCGATAAATTAAGTACCAGATGCTTACTGGGGTCGATCTAATCGACTGGCCCCCCTCCCCCAAAATTTCGGGCCTTGTGCCTAGAGTAGAAAAGAATTATTATTATTGTTATTTTTGTTGTTGTTGCTATTGTGTTGTTATTGTTGTTGTTGTTGTTGTTGTTGTTGTTGTTGTTATTTACTTCTCAGAGCTGTCAACCTTACTCTGGTTAATTCTTTGAGAGCGGACAGCATCCTGCTTCAAAGGTATCACATGGTCTGTTTCACAACTTATAAGACTTGGTACTTAGGCATTAAGTTTCACGGAAGATATTCACCACCCAAGTACGAATCCCAAAATCCTAAATGTCCCCAACAGAGCAGATTCTTGTGCATACTCTGCCCTCATGTCAATTCAAATTTCTCCAACATATTTCTCGAATTTGGTTGTTGGTGCTCCAAGTGCTCTTACAACTACTAGGATAGCAATAAATTTCCTCATTGCCTACATTCTTGCAATTTCATCGTTTCGCAATTTGAATTTTTTCCACCTCCTTTTTCAGCTCTTTATCACCTACATGGGTATCCCGTGGTAAAGCAATATCTATGTACTTAGTTTCCTTTTTCGTGTGTAAGCGTGTGATCGTCGCATTGACCATGAGAGAGAAAGTTGTCATGGCGATACCTGCTCGGAGGCCTGCGCAAAGTTACAGAAAGTGTATGGAGAAGAGTGTATGAGCCGTACACAAGTGTACGAGTGGTTCAGAGGTTTCCAAGATGGCCAGAAAAATGTCAATATTGGCGAACGTTCTAGGAGACCCGCAACCAGCAGAAGTGAGAAAAACATCGCAGATGTGTGTGGAGTTGTGAGAGGAGATCATCGAATCACCATCCGTGAGTTATCAGAAGATGTGCAGATTAGTTACGGTTCAGTTAAGTCAATTATCACGGAAGATTTGGGTATGAGACGTATGTCACTGAAGATTTGGGTATGTCTGCCACGTTTGTGCCAAAACTGCTTTCAGCTGACCAAAAAGCCACTCGGTTTTCAGTTCCACAAGATCTCTTTGATTGTGTCGAGGGCGACGAAATCTTTTTGAAAACTTTGCGTAGGCCTCTGAGCAGGTATTGCCAAGCTTTTGGCAAAATTTGATGCAGATTCTCCGCTCAACATTCTCTGTCATGGTCAATGCGACGACCACACGCTACACGTCTTCCTTCCAAACTCTGCTGTAAACAGCGGAAGTGAGCTGGAACGTTAAAACTTAGTACACATGCACAACAGAGTTCAAAGTCAATCCGTACCAAGCGACTTCACCACGCATGCTTTAGCTTCGTTACTATGGCATCAGTCCGGATACTTATTGATCAGACCACGTACATATCAAAATGAATGTACACATTTCTTGTACGTTTATTCCATGCACTTATTGCATCATCGCAGTTGGTTGTTTGGTTTTCCTTGTTTGTTTCTTTGGTTGTTTGTTTGTTTGTTTGCTTGTTTGGTTGTTTGGTTGTTGTACGTGAGACAGATCTGTGATTCATATTGAAGTGAAGGCTGGTAATGCCATCGATGCTGAGAAAACACTGTGAGAATTTCACCCCGCCCCTACAGTCTTCAGCTAGACTCCTACTGGGAGAAAACATCGCTCAATGTGTATACGACAGTGCTTGTACTTTTATATAGGTGTGTATGTGTTCTGTGTGTGTCGTGTGTGTGCGTGTGTATGAGTGTCTATATTAGATATATTTGTGTTGTTATAAACGAGACAGGAATATGAAGAACAGATATAGTGTCTCTAAATACACAAATAATGCTTTTATGATTTACTATAAGTGTAGGAGTGAAAGTATGTGTGTATATATATATATATATATATATATATATATATATATATATATATTATATATATATATATAATACATATGCATATATACTTATATATATACATATATATATATACATACATACGTACATATATATAAATGTGTGTATATATATATATATATATGTGTGTGTGGTGTGTGTGTGTGGTGTATATTTATGTGACATGTATGTGTATGTAATATGCACACATGTACATTTGTATTTGTATGTGTATAACTATGTGTGTGTGTGTATACGTGTATGTGTCTATACATAAAGATACATAAATGTATGTATATGTATGTGTATGTGTGTGTATGCCTACATACACATATGCGCTCGCATATATATATATATACATATATATATATATATATATATATATATATATAGATAGATAGATAGATAGATACATACATACATACATACATACATACATACATACATACATACATGTCTATATGCGTCTGTATGTGTGGTGTGCACGCGCAGTAAATCTTCATTCACTTGCTGTCGTATTCCTTCAGGATTTCTCTGTTTGTATTTAAGTCAGTCAAAGTACTTCTTGTATGCTATTAGTATAGCAATTCTATGCGGTAATATGTTTACTTACTAAACACAAATTTGCTTTTTTATATATAATATACTAACGTAACTATGCACACCTATTAAAAGATTGACAGATAATGAATATATGATAAACTGGAAGGGTACACAAAAGGTATGTATTTGCATATGTGTGTATGTGTGTGTATGTGTGTGTGTGTGTGTGTGTGTGTGTGTGTGTGTGTGTGTGTGTGTGTGCGAGTGAGTTACCGGCTACACTGAGCTGTTTCTTTTAGCTAATTTTAATTGCATGTATGCAAAGTATGTAGGTTGTAAATGTTATACAACTGCACTGTGAACTTTCAACTGAAGATGGCCAACAGCAATATCTATAACTGCTGTGCTGAAGACGCTTATTGTGGCAGAAAGAAAAACAAAATTAGCCGTTCTCGTGTGTTCAGAAAATTATAATTTTTTAAAATTCTTTCTATATGACTGGTCGCTTCTGCAGTCGAATTTAGTCTTGAGATTGTCTCCCTTCCTTCTTTGGGGGTTTTCCCTGTTGCACTTCTAGAAATTGATCTACCAACCCTTAGAGTGAACATAATTATAATACACATATAACTCATACCGTATGTGTGTGTGTGTGTGTGTGTGTGTGTGGTGCGCGTGTGCGTGTGTGAGGAAGTGTGTTGTGTGTGTATGTGTGTGTATGTGTGTGTGAGCGTGTGTGACACCCTTTTTCAAATGTAGACCACTGACAATTCTAAGTTAATATTGTTAGATCGTTTTCTTTTTACTTTATAGTTTTACACAAACACACATACACGCACACACACACGCACGCACACACACTACACACAATACACACATACATATACATAAATAAACAGTTTAATACAGTGTGTGTGTATGTGTGTGTGTGCGTGCGCGCGCGGCTGCGTTTCTGTGCCTGCGTGAGTGTGTGTATTTGTGTGTGGTTGTGTGTGGCTGTGTGTGTTTGGCGGGCTGTCAGTGTAATCATATACATGGGCAATTAATTCCTTATGCCTAATTGTAGCTGACATACGTAAGAATATGCAGAGGCATACATACATACATGGACCCACATAAATACATACATGCATACATACACACACTTACAAGCAAGCACGCACGCATACATACATACATACATACATACATACATACCACACACATACATACATACATACATACCATACATACACATACATACATACATACATACATACATACACACATACATACATGCATACATAGATACATACATACATACAGACATACATACATACATACATACATACAATACACATAACATACATACATACACACATACATACATACATACATACATACATACATACACACATACATACATACATACATACACACAGACATACATGCATACATAGATACATACATACATACATACACACATACATACATGCATACATAGATACATACAAACATGCACACTCATAGACACATATCCGCGCGCACACGCATCCCCAAGTATACACCTGTGCGCGCTTCGTTTGCGAAATGGTAAAGGGTTACTTTTTTCCTCCATCGTGAAGAACCTAGAAAAGCAGCCCTGTTATCTGTTCGCTGATCCTGATGCAATTGACTTAGATACCATTGATTAAAGGACAACCTCTGTATACCCTCTCTGAGATAACTATCGACACCTCGGACATCATGAGGACAATAAATAATACTTAGACTCTACCCAATTGCAGGTTATGACTGACGGTTAATCCATTGATGGCCTGATGGAGAAAAGGCATCAAAGTGCACCTCCGCTTCCTAATCTGTGGAGGAAATCGCAGATTTTATA
>NW_021829200.1:5000-6621 GCF_006345805.1 Octopus sinensis | reverse complement strand
TAGCCTCGAACTGTTAGTGGATTTGGTAGACGGAAACTGAAAGAAGCCCGATATATATATATATATGTGTGTTTGCGCGCGTGTGTGTGTTTGTCTGTGTCTGTCTGTGTGTATTTGTCTCCCCCACCACCGCTTGACAACCGGTGTTGATGTATTTACGTTCCTGTAACTTAGCGGTTCAGCAAAAGAGTTCGATAGAATACGTACTAGACTTTAAAATTAATAAGTCCTGGGGTCGATTTGTTCAACTTAAATCCTTCAAGGTAATACTCCAGCATGGCCGCAGTCAAATGAATGAAACAAATAATGCAATGTACAGGAATCCTTCGACTACCGCAGGTGTTACGTTCCAACCCTCCAACCCCCCAACCCCCGCGATAAGTGAAAATCCGCGAAGTAGAAACAGTGCTGTACTGTATATATTTAAAAAAATTATTTTTATAATTCGTATATATTTACTTTATTATAGATGCAAAACAACACCACAGAGGAATCGACGTAAGCTTAAATAATAAACCGCGGCAGGTCAACCGCGATATAGCGAGGGATTACTGTATATATATATATATATATATATATATATATATATACTTGTGTGTGCATACAGTGTTTGTGTGTGTGTGTATACAGGGTGCAGTTAATATATTGTCGTCTAAAGACTGAGTATTTCTGTAGGGTCACAGCTGTTTCATAGATTACTCTACATTACACCATTAACTGTCATGCGTACGTACATATATATTATATGCAGCATGCACACTATATATATATATATATATATATATATATATTATATATCGTATATTACATAATGTACGCACCATTATATAATGACATGATTTGTCATAGAAAGATGACTTTACGTACATAGACACGCGCGTACGAACACAAACACATATCCACCATCACGACCACCATCCCATATTACCGTTACTACCACTACCAAACCACTACCATCGTCATCACCATATCACCCCAACCGTCATTGCAACCATCAACAACACTCAACATCAAGCCAGCAGCAACGTCAACACCGTCATCATACCACCAGCGTCACTCTACGAAGGTGCCACCACAACCATCGCCCCCCCCCCTCCTATATTAACGCGACGCAACACTTTAGCTACCACTGCAGACACTACCATCACCATCGACGCCACCGCCATAATCCCCACCGTAAGCACCACCACCACCACCAACATGGCCACCCTCACAACCACCAACGTATCATTGCCATCACCTCTACGCGAACCGTCAAACACCATCAGCGCAGCCACTGCCATCATCATCGTTATCATCACAAACACCAACACACCACATCACAACAACAATCGGCACCGTCACCCGACACCACCACCACCACCACTGCCATCTCCTCCTCCTCCCTCGCCACCACCCACCACCTCCCATCACCACCTCCGACGCCACCTCTTCCACCACCTCCACCGCCATCGCCACCGCCGACGCCTCCAACATATCATACGACCATCAAATTTGAAATTTAGGAACCGAAAGCTTGTGAAATGAATAAATCACAGACGTCAGTGGAACGGCCCCGCCAGCGTCAGCCCTATCTGACCCCTTTGTCTACCCCTTACCTAAACAGTGTCTCTTATTTCTA
>NW_021829199.1:0-6888 GCF_006345805.1 Octopus sinensis | reverse complement strand
TATCATCCTCTGCAATTTTGTGAAGTACTTCGTTTAGATTGTACTCTGACATGAAACACTGAATAACGTGTTGCCTAAACCGCTAGATTAGCCACAGAGTATCACGTGGTGTTTCAAGAGCACAATTTAATCGTAAAGAATGGTCTGAACAGTTGAGGCATTCCCACTTCTACGCCTTACAATCAACATTGCGCACATTCCTTAACATTATTAGTGAATTTCCACTTTCAGCTTCAGGTTTGGAAATGTTGTGAATAAAACTGCCTTGAGTGCCAGCACCTTCAAAGCTTGTGGCACCGTTTACATGTAGTAATATTAATAATCTCCGGTGAAGCCGCTCAAATTCCTTTCCATGTTCTCCATTCGCTTCAGGGAATATTTTATCTCCTTAACGAATTTTCTGTTTCCGTGTTACGCTTTTTTTTCTTTTGTTTCGTTATTTTTTGCTTTCTTCTTAAAGCCACATTGGTACGGAATTTTAAAGTAGAGATACTGTTTAGAAACTTCGTGAATTTGATTTAATGTAAATTAAGTTGTGAGGGGGGGGAGGGTTTCTGTTTTGAGCATTTGGAAATGCATATCTTACAGCTCCCTCTTGGAAATAAACAGCCTCTTCGTATTCGAGACCCACCAAAAGGGAATTGTATCAGTTGATATGTCATACTTAATTACATACAAGAAACCTCCATATTACTCAAATAGAACTGATTTAAACACCGTTTATATCACTCTTGTATATTCATTTCGACACGATCGTATTTTTGTATATGTGTACTTGAATATATATTTAACAGAAAACATGGGAATAGGTAAGGCAGCGAGCTGGCAGAAACGATTAACATGGAAGAGAGAGCAACGGCCGAGAAACGTTAGCACGCGGGCGTAGCAGTATTTCGTCTGCCGTTACATTCTGATTCATTCAAATTCCGCCGAGGTCGACTTTGCCTTTCATCTTTTCGGGGTCGATAAATTAAGTACCAGTTACGCAGTGGGGTCGGTGTAATCGATTTAATCCCTTTGTCTGTCCTTGTTGTCCCCTCTATGCTTAGACTCTTGTGGGCAAGAGATAAGAAACGTTAGCACGCCGGGCGAAATGCTTAGAAGTATTTCGGTTGCCACTACGTACTGAGTTCAAATTCCGCCGAGGTCGACTTTGCCTTTTATCCTTTCGTGGTCGATAAATTAAGTACCAGTTATCCAAGGATTGACAAACGAATTAAGTCGATTATATCGACCCCAGTGCGTAACTGGTACTTAATTTATCGACCCCGAAAGGATGAAAGGCAAAGTCGACCTCGGCGGAATTTGAACTCAGAACGTAACGGCAGACGAAATACGACTACGCATTTCGCCCGGCGTGCTAACGTTTCTGCCAGCACGCCGCCTTCAATTTACAATATAGCCACTTTAATTTTCGTTAACAGCTGACGCCAATCTCTTTGTGCGTCTCCGTGCAACCTTCTGCCCATTCTTCTGAGCTTCCTCAAGTGCCTTTTGACATAATTTAGCATACCCGATTTGGTCCATCGGTTCCTCCTCATGCCGCTGTTGCACCTCCAATCAAGCATACAGTGTAGATTCTTATTTCTCTGATGCACATCAACTGATTCTTTTGCAGATCTCCTCAACTTCTTACTTGTATAACTGACAAAATCTTAACAAGTTTTTAGTCTTACATTACGTCTGCCATGATGCATTAGCTTTCTCTCTCACATTTTTACATTCTCCTCCATGTTTTTGCCCAAAAATCCGCTATTTCGTTTTATCAGATCATACGCCTTAAAAAAATGAATGTATATATGTTACTTTTTCGTTTTTTGAAGATTGCTATCTCATCTTATTTTCACTTCAAATATATTATTTCTTTGTTAACTTTTATAGTTTTATGATTTCTGAACAAAAAAAAAAATTGAGGGAGAAATAATTTCATTCCTAAATCCTTCACTGCGAATGAAAGGGATTTGAGTCCTGTTGTTTTTAAGATTGCTTTAAAGTGAGGAATGGTGACGCCAGCTGTCTTTTACGCCTTCAGTTAACTATCTCTTCGGAAATTTACACGCTTATTTGGCATTTCTACATACATACACACATAGATAATACATACATACATACATACATACATACATTCATACATACATACATTCATACATACATACGTACGTATATACATACATATATACTTACATACATATATACATACATGCATACATGCATATATGCACAATGCATGCACATGCATACATACAAATGTACGTACATGCGTACGTACATGCGTACATACATACATATAAATGCGTATACACACACACAAATATTGGTATATATATATATATATCTACGTTCTCTCTCTCTCTCTTTCTCTTTCTATCTATCTATTTATCTTTCTATTTATCTACACATACACTTCCTATATATATATATTATATATATATATATATATATAATATTTATATATAGTAGATAGATAGATAGAATTAGATAGATAGATAGATAGATAGATAGATAGATAGATAGATAGATAGATGGATAGATAATAGATGGATAGATAGATAGATATAGATATAGCTATATACAGGGTGGGTTTGATCATTGAGGACATACTTATGCTTATAAACAAAGGATATATTACAGATAATACATTTATTTTTCAGAAAAAGTTATGAGGATAAAACTAAACCTTCTGTTCTATAATGTTATTCAATAAGTAAGCGACGCAGTGCTAGTACTTCGCTAAATGTATCCATGTTGTGGGCGCTAAACCACCCGATGGATCATCTTATATTGCCTTATATTAAACAACACAATAATTGATGAATGCTTTGAATGCGTTCTCATTTCGCCAAGATTTAAGTCCACGGAGTTAGATTAGTTTCTGTCATTAACAGGTAAGTCTTCAAATGCGCCTCACTCAATCGTGACAATATTTCGTTTTTAAACAGACACCCGTAGATGAAAATGTTTGCTCACATCTTATGAGTTTGTTCCGATATGGCAGGTGCAATTCTAAGCAATTTCAATTTTAGCTTAGAAAATTATTCTCACGGTAATGATCTGCTGAAAAATTAATACTTTCAATTGCATTTGGAAAGAAGAAATGGAACAAAATTTAACTTTCAATAATGCTTGCAAGTCAATAAATTCCATTTGTGTGTTATTAAGCCGTTTCCTGATTTTTGTCCGTTAATTAAAAAATATTTTATAAATGTGATTATGCAGATGTGTACTTTAGTAAAATCTGGAGAAAACTTCTAAAACAATGCTTTAAAATTTTGAAAACTCGCAGAGAAACTCGTTTTGCAGCGATACGATTTCGAGGTCTGCATTTCCGTGCGAGGTTTTGCACAAGTGTTTTGCGCTCAGGGCCGTGGAATGAGTTGAGTGAATAAGATCGTTAGAAACCTTGTAGATGCCCATCGTTACATGTATATATGTGTATGTATAGCATTTTTTTCTTTTATTCCTTTACTTATTTCTGGCATTTGACTGCGGCCATGCTGGAGCGCCGCATTAGAGGGTGTTTTTTAGTCTAAGAAATCAACCCTAAGCCTTATTCTTTGTAAACCTAGTACTTTATCTATCGGTCACATTTGCCGAACCGCTATGTTATGGGGACACAAACACACTAGCATCGGTTGTCAAGCGATGGCAGGGGCACAAACACAGACACACATACATAGATACTTACATACACACACTCAGACTCACAAACACACATAAATATATAATTATAATTCTGTTGAAGACAAGCCGCACACCGATCCCCCTGAAAACGACGATAGAACGGTGTTACTGCCATTTTTGTTTTGTTCCCAATTCGGATGTTTGTTTTTTTTTCTTTGTTTCTATCTACTTTTACTATCCGAAAGGTCTTCGAGTCAGCTTTAACTGTAATTTATCGCAGTTTGAGCACCTGTGTTAGAGACAACGGACCCTAAATTGCTCGCGACCCAAACGCCTTCGTTTCTCTATAAATCACAATGTGTCTCGAAGCACGAAACACGATTTTACTATTGGAATATTTGGTAAAGTAAAATACGCTGAAAAATAAGAAATATAATAATTATAAACCATAGACGTTAGACCTACAACAAATTTACTGCAACCAAAAATTTGAAGAATATTTCACCGCGAAAAATGTCAAATTTAAAAAAAATTCCATTTAAAGACTAACGTTATTGATTTTCGAAAATGTTTCTAGATAGAAAAAAATAGACTAGATAGTGTAGAGGCTGATACCCAATAAATCATATCTCTGTTAGTTTTCTCATTAGATTATTTGTTCATGTACTTAAGTCCCCACAGGAGCGGACATATCCTTGTGTTGTTTTAGACTTGTTACATGTATTCTCGTTTATCACGGGGTTTCGGTAAAGAAAGGAAACCCAACACATTATAAACGAATCAGTGGTAATTGAATCTCCTCTTGTGAATGTAACGAATGGAAGGTTCATAGGCACCAAGCTGGCAGCTCACAGCACCGAAACGTCCCCCGTCACGTATTTTTTTTGATCATATTACTTGTAGAGAATATTCACGTCTGTATCGTGTATTAGGATCAGGGGACACCTTCGAATATTTTTAGTTCACTAGTCGCTTCTTGGTGGGTTATAGAAAGTACATGTGTACAAAAATGGCCCAGCTTCAAACACGGCGATGGAAACACAAGAGATAATCAGCATATTTTTGGAAGATGATCACTAGAAGGGCGTTTTTGCAGATTAATTCGAGATAAGCCTAAATGATTCACAAAAGAGCGTATCGTGATGTCTCAGATAACGATGAATGAGTCATGGTTAAGCAAGGTTACAGGTATGAGATTTTAAGAAGGGCTTAAAAATATAGCGAGGGATTAACCAGTCAAAGGAGGAATATAAGATGGCGGATTTGCAAAATCAAAATTTTGTTTTTATCCAGAGAAATTGTTTACAGCAGAAGCTATAGTAATAGGCGACATTAAGCGTAATAATCTGATGGTATGATAATATTGATGTCTGCCTGCTATTAATAGACAAAATAAGATATGATAAATATATGAAAGAATATCACTTGAAGAATGCATTAGCAGTGAAAAGACAATGTGTAAATATATGCAAACGCAAGCACATCTCTGTAGACAGCACATACATACAACATAGTTACATCCATACATAAATGCTTACGTACAAAAACAAGCACACACAAATACACAGACAAACATATACACAGACACACACATGTATATATATATAATATATATTATATATATATATATTATAGATAGATAGATAGATAGATAGATAGATAGATAGAGATAGATAGATAGATAGATAGATATACATATATATATATATATATATTATATATATAATATATATATTCACAAAAACATAGATACGGACACTAGTGGAGTTATATATATATATATATTATAGTTTATATATTATATATATATATATATATATATATATATATATACTATTATATTATATATATTATATGTATGTACTTAGGTTATGTTTGTATATGCATGTAAACAGCAAGAGTGGGAGTGAGAGAGTGAACAAAAATATGTATACACATACACTGTATACATATGCACATAAACACACAGATACGTATATCTGTATTTATGTGTATGTGTGTGATCACATACGAATCTGCCTGTGTTTGTCCACAAACACAGGTGATCAAATTTTGATTAATATTTGTGATCAGCGAAGATCAAGCAATTGCCTGTATTTATGAACAAAGTAAATATTTATTCATCCTACGACAAATCAAACACACACACACACAGCACACACACTAGCACACGCACACACTCACACTCGTATGCACAGAGACGTGGGTGTCAGTATGTGTGTGTGAGTGTGTGTGTGTGTGTGTCTGTATGTGTGTGTGTCAGTGAGTGTTTGTTGCAGAGTCAGCGCAATGAACTGGTATATACGTTAGAGCGAGATGCAGTATGGTTTTCGGTTCCTTCCAATATGAGATCAAATGCCATGTAGGGAAACATGAATAAGGTGTCATTACACAAACACAGACACACACAACAAAAAGGACACAGACACACACATACACACACACACACACCACACACACACACACACACACAGAAACAGATACAGACACACACACAGAAACAGACACAGACACACACAGACACAGACACACACACACACACACGGAGACACACACAGACACACACAAACACAGACACAGACACACACGGAGACACACACACACACACACACACAAACAAACAGACACAGACACACGCACACAGATACACACACACAGATACACACACACAGACACACACGCACACAGACACAGACACAGACACAGAAACACACACACAGAGACACAGACACAGACACACAGAGACACATACACATACACACAAACATATATATATATATATATACATACAGAGAGAGAGAGATTTGATGAGAGGAAGACATTTAGATCTAGTTATCTGTCATTTGTCTCTCATCGTGCGTATATAAAAATATATATAAATAAATATACATACACACACACACACACACACACACACACACACACACACACCACACACACACACACAACACCCATTATAGATATATATATAATATATATATATATATATATATATATCTATATAAAGATTACCATTTATATAGTATATATGCAGGGTAGGAGAGAGAAATATAGATATGTCTTTCTCTGTATCACATACAATGTGGATAAATGGATATATGTAATTGTATACGATATGATATGTGTTGTGTGTGTGAGCTTGTTTATCTGTGTGTGTGTGTGCTGTGTTATAAAACCACACATTTAACTACAAATACATATGATTGGATGAATCTGTTTTCTTTGATTTTTCCTTTTTGTGTCAGTGCTGCGTCCATATACATAAAA
>NW_021829198.1:0-6738 GCF_006345805.1 Octopus sinensis | reverse complement strand
CGTTCTTTACCCTGATTAAGAAACGAAAGGAAGAAATATACACATATGTGTGAGTGGGTGTGTGAGTGTGTGTGCGCCATGAGTGTGTGTGAGTGTGTGTGAGAGTGTGCGTGTATGTGGGTGTGGTTGAGTGTGAATCTATGCAGATAATATATATATATATTATATATATATATATATATATATATATATATATACATACATACATACATACATATATATACATAGAGACAGACAGACAGCAGATAGATAGATAGATAGATAGGTAGATATGTTTCTTTATTAGCCACACAAGCTGCACACAGACAGGACAAATTACAAGGTAGAGCTTTTCTTTTGGGGGTAAAAAGGGGGGGGGTTCGATCAAAAGGGATCGTAAGGGAAAGAAAGAGGACAAAAAAGGGGAGAATAAAATTTTTTAAAAAAGTGGTGGGGAGGAAAAAAATTGATCAATAGGGATCGTTATCACAGAAATGTTAATATGAAGTGTAAAGGGGAGGACAGTTGAGGTTTACCCGTGGAAAGAAAAGCCTACAGAAAAGACCACGGTAACCTCGGTCAATGAAGTCACATGTTATATTTCTTTTTTTTTTGCAAATAAGCAACTCTCTGTATTAATTTTTAGATAGATAGATAGATAGATAGATAGATAGATAGATAGATAGATAGATAGATAGATAGATAGATAGATAGGCTTAATCATTGGTCTTATCTTTTCGGTTTTGTTCATGAGTCTCTCGCTTTTGCGACATTAGTATGTCTGCGTATTTTGTATATATGAATGTGTAAATAGTCTCTACTAGTGTATGTACAACTGCGCACGCGCGCATTGTATTTGTGTATGTGTGTGTGTGGGGGGGACAATATATAAAAATCTTTTTGGTTACATGTGTCTCGTTGATACGTGCGTGTCTGTCTATGAGTGCATGTGTGTGTGGTATGACTGTGTGTGCAAGTTGGACAACCTATTGTGTTTGTGCCTGGCTGTTTGGCCAGGTCCGTCTGTCCGTCTGTCTGTCTGTCTGTCTGTCATTAACAGAGTGTGTGACGCAACTTGGACATATGCGCTTTGTGAATTCACATGCGCGTAAGGTTGTATATGTCTATACTTAAGCAAGTATATATAACTATACTTAAGCAAGTATATATAACTATATGTATATGTATATCTATGGTATATCTATATATATATGTGTGTGTGTATGTGTATGTTGTAGTTATTATTGTTTTTCTTTTTAATCCTTATTGTTCTTATTATTTATCTTTTCCCCCAACCCCACCTTGTACCTCTTCTCTCAATCACATCACCCCCCTCTCTCTCTGTCTCTCTTTCTATTTATCCTCCCCTCCTCTCTCTCTTTCTCTCAACTCCCGCTAAGAAAACACTCCGTTCAAATTACACGCTATCATGGATAAAACAGCTTTTGAAAGGTTATTATTTATTCCATATTCCTACACGCACGCGCGCGCGCGCGAACTCACACACACACACCAACTCACGCACACACGCACGCATGCGTCCATACACAAGCATACATACACTTGTAAATAGATACATACGCACAACAATTGGGGGTACGTAGCGTGATACCGCGAACATCTGCGGCTATTTAATAGTTTACACATTCTAATTATACATATATGTATGTATGTATATATGTATGTTTCGTCCTTCCTGTATTTCACGTTCATTATATATAAAAACATTCTTCTATATATATATATATATATATAATATATATATATATATATATATAAGGATTTATACATACACACACACGCTCACACACATATAATTAAACATATATATATATGCGCGGGTGTGTGTGTTAATACGGAATAAACAATATCAGTTTTTCAGTTTTAGCATGTGATATAGTTAATGTGTGTGGTGTGTGTGTGTGTGTAATGACTGAATGTATAGATGTGTATATATAGACTCAACAGGTGAGATTCAGAGATACTCAACAGAGAAGATACTTTGAAGTGCTCAAAAAAATTGAACTTACGATCCGGAATTTTTTTCGAGGATTACGTAAAGAGAGGCTATAAGAGGAATCCAGGGGTGCTGATATGAAAGTTAACTATGTAAATAAACAAATAAACTCGTGCGAGCTTGATATATGAATTATACACTAATGTATAAATGTAATTATTTATAGTGATATATACATATATATTGTAGCTTCTAAGCTGAAGTGAAGGCAGCATATTCTTTGTCTATCTCCTTACCTTCTTGGAGGTTTTAGGTAAAATAATTCTAATGTGTCCATCTGTTTTAATTTAATTTAATTCTATGTCTTTCTGCAGCTGAGGATTGCTTTGCATTTAAATTGACGTAATGATTGCATTGTTCAATTAAATGGAGTTGCTTGAAACGATCGTACTGCATTACTTTGGATATCCTTGTTGCTTATTTAGATTATATATATATATATATGTGTGTGTGTGTGTGTTTGTGTGTGTGTGTGTGTGTGTGTGTGTGTGGAGAGGGAGAGAGAGAGAGAGAGTCAAACAATAATTGAAAAGATCGTGATGAGCATTCACGTATATGCATAAAGATATTTATATATTTACAGAACATGATTACATGGAGTAAAACATACAGAAAACTAAGATGAGAAGGGATGATATTTCAGATCCGTCATATGTTTATGGGGACTCGGAATTGCGTAATCGTTGTAACATTGGCAATTGAAACGTGCAAATGTGGAGAACATGCAACCAATAGTGGACGCATATAAACTTTACCGTAAATCCGGACCCCGTGTTTAGGGTATACGCCAGATTTCATAACGTAATTCATGTTCTTGTTCTCTACATTCCTAATGCATTTACTTAACTGCATATAATTTTTTCTATATTTAAATAAAGAAAATTGATTATATAACCTAGATATAAAGTTTTGGAGCAGGAACCTATATAATGGTACGTTCTTCTTCCAGCTGTTACAGTGCATTAATAGATTAAATTCTTCATTAAGCAAACATTTCCTACAGGACATTTAAGCGGCTTCTACATTACAGAAGCATTTATTACCACCTTAGTTGCAATTACGGCTGAGACTGGCGTTAACATTATTATTAGAACTAAGTGTTAAAACAGGATTATAAACTAGGTTGTTATCAATATAACTAGGTGATTGCTAAAACTCCCATCAATTTCTCGGTAGGATCTAATTGCACCAAAAGTGTCAAATACAGGCTGAGTAAATTCTATAGGACAAGCAACTTGGACTTGCGTCCTTCAACTCCTCTAGACCTTGATCTTAGCCCTTATACTCTTGGTTTTATTTTCATTGGTTTATATCCAATTATATATATATATATATATGGTTTATATCCAATTATATATATATATATGGTTTATATCCAATTATATATATATATATATTATATATATATATATATATATATGGTTTATATCCAATTTACTTTGCTATATCATCGTGTCATTTTTACATCTAATTTACAAACATAGGTCTATAGCACCGTATCTGGGCATCGTAGATCTTTCAATTTTATTTTTTGATAATCTAAAAAGCTGACTACCTACATGATTCAATACGGTACAATATAAGGACAGTGTTTGAAGGAAATGGTTCCCTAACAGCGGACTCGTAGACGATAAGTAAAATATTCTTTTCTACTCTAGGCACAAGGCCTGAAATTTATTGAGAGGGGCCAGAGGATTAGATCGACCCCAGTAGGCAACTGGTGCTTAATTTATCGACCCCGAAAGGATGAAAGGCAAAGTCGACCTCGGCGGAATTTGAACTCAGAAAGTAAAGACAGACGAAATACCGCTTAGCATTTCACCCGACGTGCTAACGTTTCTGCCAGCTTGCCGCCTTTGGAAATATTAACGACAGAAACAATCCCTGTAGCATTTATAATGGATATATAAAAGAACAAATTAGCACGCCATCTATGACGACGACGAGCGTTCTAGTTGATCCGATCAAAGGAAAAGCCTGTTCGTGAAATTAACGTACAAGTGGCTGAGTACTCCACAGACACACGTATCCTCGATGTAGTTCTCAGGACATTCAGAGTGGCAGAGAATGTGACGAGACTGTCCCTTTGAATTACAGATATTACTCATTTTTCTAGCTGAGTTCACTGGAGCAACGTGAAATAAAGTGACTTGCTCAAAGACACATCGCCCGACTGGGAATCGAACTCACCTAACGGTCGCGAATGGAATACCCTAACCACTAAGCCACGCGCCTTCACTGCTTTTATTATAGGTAACTCGACTGTTGGGACACCAGAAGAAATGCTTAGTGTTATTACAAGGCGGCGAGCAGGTAGAAACGTTCGCACACCGGGCGAAATGCTTAGTGTTATTTCGTCTGCTGTTACGTTCTGAGTTCAAATTCCGCCGAGGTCGACTTTGCTTTCATCCTTTCGGGGTCGATTAAATAAGTACCAGTTACGCACTGGAGTCAATATAATCGACTTAATCCGTTTGTCTGTCCTTGTTTGTCCTCTCTGCGTTTAGCTCCTTGTGGGTAGTAAAAAAATAGGTATTTTGTCTGCCGTTACGTTCTATGTTCAAATTCCGCCAAGGTCGACTATGCCTTTCATCCTTTCGGGATCGATAAATTAAGTAACAGTTACGCACTGGGGTCGAGGTAATCGTCTTAAGCCCTTTGTCTGTCCTTGTCTGTCCCCTCTATGTTTAGCCCCTTGTGGGCAATAAAGAAATAAGAAATGCTTAGTGGTATTTCGTCCGTCTTCACGTCCTGAGTTGAAATTCCGCTGAGGTCAACTTTACCTTACATCCTTTGGGGGGGGGGAAGGTCGATAAATTAAGTACCAGTGAAACACTGGTGTCGATGTAATCGATTTACTCACTCCTCCCAAATTTCCGGCCTTGTGCTTTAGTAGAAAAGATATGTAGATCGAATGATATATGTTTAATCGTCCCCGGATTTAGAGCGTAAAGGGCAGGAAGCAAACGCTGCCAAGCATTTTGTCCGGCATTCTAACGCTTCTCCGAACTCGCTGCTTACTGACAAATAATGTTATCTTATGCGTGATTACTATGATGGTGGTACAGGTGAATATATATATATATATATATGTGTTAATGTTCCAAAAGCTAAATGCCAACGAGGTAAATCGCTTGAGAATTCAGCTTCTTTAATCGCCATCATCAAACTCAGAGAGAAATGTGTTTCTGTTGAGTTAAAAGAATAGTCAGGATTGAAATAACATTAAGAAGTCGCATTCCGTCACAGGTGTTCTGTTGAGTGTAATTCCCAGAACATTTAGAATAAAGCAGCTTCTATTACTAACTAAATGATAACAGACAGTTAGAACCAACGTGTAATTTATTAGAATAGTGTGACTTAGTTGGAAAACACTTCTTCAAGCCATTTTGCCAGACAGATTTTATTATAAATTCAGTCTTATGGTAACGTTTTCAATGTCGTAAAAGACAACAGAACTGCAAACTACAGTAATACATAATTACGCATAACAAATGCATTCTTGTTGATAAAACATAAGCATACAATACTCATAAGAGTAACTACATCATTTAAACGACAGGTAGACTAACATCGTAGCATACAATGGCATAAATATTGAAGCGAAGAAGCTAAAAATTGTCAGATATTGTAGAACGTGTTATTGCCTCAGTATACGACTACCTACTTCACACGTAAAGACCACATGTGTAATTTCTTTCTAAACACAAATGTTGAAGAAGATGGACGTAAGAAGTTAGCATATCCTCGATGAATTAGTCTTGTAGAACAACAGCACCACTGTTATCAAAAATATTTTTGTGGTGTTGAGAACAATCATCATCATTGTTCGACCGTGGTCGAGACAATGGAATTTACTATGCTACGCCAGACTTCACGGTCCATCATAGCATTACGGAGGTCCCGTTGCTGGATGCCCGTATCCCTGGAGATTACATCAGGGTAGGAGAGTGTGCGCCATCTGGTATCACGAGTAGATGGCTTCCAGAGGAGAAGGGTAGAAATTGCCTCGCTTTCAGCTCTACAACAATGTCTAGCAAACTGGACTCTTCTACCTTTCAACCTTCTACCTTTGAGCACAAAGTAACATGCAGATTTATCCCGTTATAAATTATTATCGATTTTTATCCTCTATATCGACTTCTCTCCATCTTAAAAGCCTAAATGAGTGTCCTTGATGTAAACTGGTCAGGAATTCATAATTATCAAAAAGAAAAGGTGACCCACACTGTCTATGCTTTTGTGTTTAGCTTAGATGGACTTCGGTCGCAGATCTCGTTAGATTATTTATTGTGGGTGTCTCCAAGAAGCCACTTATTCCACACTTTGAATTATATTCAAAGACGGTGGTCGGACAATTTTAAGTATAACAAATGGTTAGGTTTTGGAAAAAATTAATAGGATACTTTGAGCAGTTTAGCATAAATATAAATAACACCATAATACTAACGTCTTCTTGGATCATCAACATATGTAATAGCTAATCCACCAGAAATCATCTGTAATTAAGGATATATTCAAACAGATTTTTACCCTAATATAAGGAGGCGCCAGTAAGGAGTCGCTTATTGGAAGCATATCTCACCCACCCCACCGTAGAAAGCTAAGAAAAGAAGACCAATTTTGCTCAACCATACGTTCAGCCCTTAGATTTTCAACGAACATATCCAGGAGTTTTCTGTTTCTCATTAGAAATTATTTCTCAAGCAGGAATAAATATCGCAAGTTATTTAATGGGCATA
>NW_021829197.1:0-2500 GCF_006345805.1 Octopus sinensis | reverse complement strand
TACATACATACATACAAAGATACTCTGCTGATGTTGCTGAAATTCCAATGAAGGAGCCTTGGAAAGTGGCTTTTTCTCTATTGGAAAGAAATCTTAAAATAAAACTAAATAATGACAATTACTCGCACGCACACACACAGACACAGACCACACCACACACACACACACACACACACACACACACACACACACACACACACACAAGCACACAAATACATATCTAATATTTGTAAACAAACCAGAAGGCATCGTAAGTTACAGAGGAAAGCGACTATGGAAGTCTATTAGTACGATAATAATATATAATAATATATCATAATAATATATGCACTCCGATTATATATATCATTATTATGATATATTATTATATAGTGATTATTGTACTAATAGACTTCCATAGTAGTTTTGTTCCGTAACTTACGATGCCTTCTTGTTTGTTTACAAATATTATATGTAGCATTGGACAGTTAAAGTAAATATTCAAACAATTGATCGGTAAGCGGTTGGCCCAGTCGGATGCTCAAGGAGCCGTGTAAGCGGTGATTTGTGGGTTCAAATCTGGCTTGGATTAGCTCATCATTTTTCAGTCAATTGTTTATATATAAATGTCACTTTAAATCGGAGTATGCCTATTATTATCATTATTATTATATGTATTATTATTACATAATTATTATTGTATTATACACACACACACACACACACACACACACTCATATAATGATCGTTTATTTGCTACTTCTGTCTACATATATATATATACATGTGTGTATGTAAATCTATGTATATGTGCTTGCATGTCTGTGCATACATGTGTTTTTGTGGGCATATCTCCTACCCCAAACAGCCAACGAGTATTACAAGAACTGAAGAAAATTAGCGGTACAATAGCATAATGTTTTTGTTTTTGCGATCCACTATCCGTTTCTTCAAAGTCACATTCCAGTGAAAAATCGAGTGCCATTTACGATTCTTTCTAATTACCAACACTCCAGACAGGTTCTGTAAAAGCGTTTGCCAGCAGATGAAAATCAATGTTTTGAGTGGACAGCAAAGCATCCAGTCAATTGGAACAAGACGAAAATACCCGCGGGGCAATAAAAAAAAGTGCTGTTTGGTATTTTGCGAAGAAGGAACATTATTTAAACACATAGGGTAAGAAGGAGAGATAGAGATAACCAGAGAGAGAGGGGGAGAAAGAAAGATAGAAAGAGAGAGAGGGGGGAATCTGGCTTCAAGAGGGAGAACAATATTAAACAGTTTCCAGACTAGTTTTAAAGTAATTTCGAAATGAATGTGTACGTATGTATGTATGTATGTATGTATGTATGTATGTATGTATGTATGTATGTATGTATGAATATATATATATATATGTTTGAATATATGTATGTGTGTGTATATAAAATCTTATGCATACGCATACACTTGTATATGTATGTGTGTGGGGTGTTGGAGAGAGAGAGAGAGAGATAGAATTAAACTGAAAGAGAGATGAAAGAGAACTGAATTGATGGAGAAAAAATTGGCAAATGTGAGGATTGTTAGAAGGTTTGGCGAATGCAAAAATATATTGGAATGGTTTGACAGAGCAAGAAGAGATTATCCGAAAATATCTTGATGGTGATGGTGATGGTGATGGTAATGATGGTGGATTTTAGACAAGCAGTCTTTTCCATAAATTCTTCTGCTTATCCTAACAGAGACCTTATAGATATTCCACTCTAAGAAGTGAAATAATGGAAAAATAGGTGGAGTAGATTTGTTTCATAACTCTCAAAGTTTCTAAAGAATACTCTTAAAAGAATTCTTCTGTCGTAAATAACATCCAATTCTCGCTGGTAAGAATAAAGATTCTAAACGGACAGAGACAATTCCAAGGGTTGCTTTCGAATAATGGTAACACATCTGACATAAGCAGACGAGATGTGGGTGCAAGTCCCAAGGGTGGCTTTGACATTTTCCTATCCAAAGATTTTTCATTTGTTTTTTAATCTTATATTCTGCATAATATCATTTATAGTTTCATTTAAGGCGGTGAGCTGGCAGAATCGTTAGGATGCCGGGCAAACTCCTTAGAGCCATTTCGCTTGTATTTACACTCTGAGTTCAAAATTCGCTGAGGTTGACGTTACTTTTCATCCTTTCGGAGTCGATAAAATAAGTACCAGTCAAGTACTGGGGTCAATATAATCGTTTGACCCACTCTCCCCAAATTGCTGGCCTTAAGCAAAAATTTGAAACCGTTATATATAGCCGTATTTACTTCGAGTTCCATCGGTAAAACTATAAATATTATCTACTCAAGTTTCTGAACAAAATAAAAATTCTTATAATGTAAACAATTCAAACATGCATAGATACATACACACATACATGCATACATATATACACACGTGCATGTATGCATGCATACCTAGTTTATAACGTGTGATGACGTAAAAACGCCAATAATTGAATACACATGTAATGTATATGCGTGTTTTTGTTGATTGATATA
>NW_021829196.1:0-5000 GCF_006345805.1 Octopus sinensis | reverse complement strand
GACCAGTAGTTGTCCATGCATACCAGCCTCCCCTCTGCACGCCACCGATGTTAACCAAGGGAAAAGCAAAGGCCGATACAGTTTGGCACTAGTGACATCGCAACTCATTTCAACAGCTGAGTGAACTGAAGCAACATGAAATAAAGTGTCTTGCTCAAGAACACAGCACACTGCCCAGTCCGGGAATCGAACTCATGATTGCAAACCCAACACCATGTGTCTTTGTGTGTGTATACACTCACACATAACTGTAGCACAAGGCTAAATAAAGGTGGGAAGCAATGAAATCGAGGGGGTAAAGGAATATATATGCTTAGGACACACAGTGAATATATATTTCTTTATTGCCCACAAGGGGTTAAAAAAAAAGGACAGACAAAGGGATTAAGTCGGATACATCAATCCCAGTGCATAACTGGTACTTAATTTATCGACCCCCGAAAGGATGAAAGGCAAAGTCGACCTCGGCAGAATTTGAACTCAGAACGTAACGGTAAACGAAATACTGCTAAGCATTTCGCCTGGCGTGCTAACATTTCTGCCAGCTCGCCGCCTTTACACAGTGAATATATACAGAGACCTGGATGCTGACATCTCAAAGAGAATAAGGGTAGGATAAATAAAGGATGTGCTCAAAGCAATGCTTCTGCTTAAAGCAAAACTGCTCAATGCCACATGTGCCAGACTCTTTAGTAGCTCCATCCTACATGTGCTCTTACACATTTGTGTATAGATATACTCTTACTCTTTTACTTGTTTCAGTCATTTGACTGTGGCCATGCTGGAGCACCTAGCACTATGACCTGGCAATGCCGGGTCATAGTGCTAGTGCATGCATATGCAGCTGTGTGCATGCGCACATACATGCGAGTACTGTCCAAATCTCCAACCAATCACATACAGCTAGCTGGCATTCAATTAACGTATCAAGTTTCGGGCATTTTGATTGGGTTTTGGATAGAAAATTCACAAAAAAGTCACTTCTATTGATTTTCTTAATGGCTTTACGGGGTGACTGGAAAAATGTAAAGATGTGCTTGACCACCCTTGGACGGTTTTGAATGACCATAGAAAGTGCAAGCCCTCTAACTAAATAATTGTGGATTTGTATAAAGAACATGCACACACACACACACACACAGACATTTTGCCGTTTATATATATAGAGATAAAAGATGTGCTCAAAGCAATGGTTCTGCTTAAAGTGAAGCTGCTCAATGCCACATGTGCCAGACTCTTCAGTAGCTCCATCCTACATGTGCCCCTTACATATTTTGGGTATAGATATATAAATTATATACTTGTTACCTCTGCCTTCACTAAGGCAAAGGTATTGTTTAATATTGTAAAGAAGGTGGCGAGGTAGCAGAATGGTTAGCATGTTAGATGAAATGCTTAGCCGTATTTTGTCTGCCGTTACGTTCTGAGTTCAAATTCCGCCGAGGTCGACTTTGCTTTTCATCTTTTCAGGGTCGATAAATTAAGTACCAGTTACGCACTGGGGTTGATATAATCGACTTAATCCGTTTGTCTGTCCTTGTTTGTCCCTCTGTGTTTAGCCCCTTGTGGGTAGTAAAAAAAAAAAGGAATTGTTTACTGTTGTTTGTTTGTCCATGGGCAAGATATCTCAAGAACCACTGTGACTGGAACGAACTGATTAGACTTTGGGATCGATCTGGTACCAGACAAGGATTCTGGATTATTTCTCCTGTTTTTGTTACTTAATTTTCGATTCATTTTCGGATTCATTTTCAGTTTTCTTGTTTGTGAGAGCAGTCAAGTTTATTTCAGACTAGCAGTTTCGCCCAGCGTTGCTCGGGTTTGTAAGGGAAATAACTATATAAGCATTTTTAGAGATGTAAAGTATAATAGCCATCTCAATATGGCTAATCACAAAGGGGGGAGTGGGTTACTGTAGCTTTTTACGTTCTGAGACTTAATAATAAATTTTTAGAGAGTTACTTCCCTTATATATGCCAAAAATGCATTAAAAATGGGAAAATTTGATGGTAAATTTTTTTTTAAATCGTAGACTCATTGTAGATGCGTGCTAATACCCAGAAGGGCTCGATATGAATCACGGGAGTAGTTAGGAATCTAAATCGTAGGAGACAGACAGCACACAACCTCTCTTTTATATATAAAGATATTCTCATTTTAAAAGTCAACTCTGGCATATGAGTGAAGAACAACTATAGTGCATGTGATTATTTGGCAAAAAAAAAAAAATGACCATATAGGTGTAGGAGTAGCTGTGTTGTAAGTAAGCTTGCTTACAAACCACATGGTTCCAGGTTCAGTCCCACTGTGTGGCACCTTGGGCATGTATCTTCTACTATAGCCTCAGGCCAACCAAAGCCTTGTGAGTGGATTTGGTAGACAGAAACTGAAAGAAGCCCGTTGTATATATGTATATTTATGTGTGTGTGTGTGTGGTGTGTGTGTGTGCTTGTGTGTCTGTGTTTGTCCCCCCAATATCGCTTGACAACCAATGCTGGTGTGTTTACATTCCCGTAACTTAGTGGTTCAGCAAAAGAGACCGATAGAATAAGTACTAGGGTTACAAAGAATAAGTTCTGGGGTCAATGTGCATGACTAAAGGTGGTGCTCCAGCATGGCCGCAGTCAAATGACTGAAACAAGTAAAAGAGTATATAGGTGTAGGAGTGGCTGTGTGGTAAGTAGCTTGCTTACAAACCACATGGTTCCAGGTTCAGTCCCACTGTGTGGCACCTTGGGCATGTATCTTCTACTATAGCCTCGGGCCGACCAAAGCCTTGTGAGTGGATTTGGTTGACAGAAACTGAAAGAAGCTCATTGTATATATGTATATTTGTGTGTGTGTGTTTGTGTGTCTGTGTTTGTTCCCCCAACATCGCTTGACAACCGATGCTGGTGTGTTCACATCCTCGTAACTTAGCAGTTCGGCAAAAGAGAACCGATAGAATAAGTACTAGGCTTACAAAGAATAAGTCCTGGGATCGATTTGCTCAATTAAACGCGGTGCTCCAGCATGGCCACAGTCAAATGACTGAAACAAGTAAAAGAGTAAAAGAGTAAAGAGTATCCAAAATACAACAATAAATATAATGATGCTTTCAGTGTATTAATAATTAAATATTATTATGTATTATAATATTTGTTTTATTTAATTTTTATTGTTAAAACAAATCTTTATATATAAAAGTGAGGTTGTGTGTCTGTCTCCTACGATTTAGATTCCTAACTACTCCCACATTTTGCGGTGCAGTTTAACCAAAACCGGGTATCTTATAGTCGTGATTCATATCGAGCCCTTCTGGGTATTAGTGCGCGTCTACAATGAGTCAACGATTTAAAAAAAAATTTATCATCATTTTTTTTCCATTTTGAATGCATTTTTTTGCTATTTTTTGGCTATAACTCTCTAAAAATGCTTATATAGTTATTTCCCTTACAAACCCGAGCAACGCCGGGCGATACTGCTAGTCTTTGATAATAATGTGTTTAATAAAGTGAGACAGGAGGGCAGCAATCTGGCAGAATGGTTAGCATGCCAGCCGAAATACTTAGTGGTATTTCGTCTGCCGTTACGTTCTGAGTTCAAATTCCACCGAGGTCAACTTTGCCTTTCATCCTTTCCGGGTCGATTAAATAAGTACCAGTTACGCACTGGGTCGATATAATCGACTTAATCCCTTTGTCTGTGACTTGTTTGTCCTCTCTTGTTTAGCCCTTTGTGGGTAGTAAAGAAATAAGTATTTCATCTGCTGTTACGTTCTGAGTTCAAATTCCACCAAGATCGACTTTGCCTTTCATCCTTTTGGAGTCGATAAAACAAGTACCAGTTATGCACTGGGGTCGATGTAATCGACTTAATCCCTTTGTCTGTCCTTGTTTGTCCCTTCTATGCTTAGCCCTTTGTGGGCAACAAAGAAATAAGAAACGTTGGCACACCAGGTGAAATGCTTAGCAGTATTTCGTCTGTCTTTACATTCTGAGTTCAAATTCCGCCAAGGTCTACTTTGCCTTTCATCCTTTCAGGGGTCGATAAATTAAGTACCAGTTGTGTACTGGGGCCGATCTAATTGACTGGCATTCTCCCCCAAAATTTTGGGCCTTGTGCTTAGAGTAGAAAAGATTATTAACACATGCACTGGTTCAGGTATTGAACTCACTACCTCATAATGTGAGCTTGATGCTCTAACCATTGAACCATGCACCTTTGCATGTAATAAAGTGTAATAAATAATGATTAATGTATTCATACATACGCAGGTGGTTTCTCATGAAAATATTAAATATATATTTGTAAGGTCCTACAAGCCCCAGGGGTAGATGTTACCATTCAGTTATTCCTGCATCCACATACATACATACATACATACATACATACATGCATAACATATGTACGTACATGCATAATGCATGCATACATACATACATACATACATAAATAAATACATACATACATACATACATACATAATACATACATACATACATACATACATAATACATACACACATACATACACATACATACATATACACATACATACACACACACATACATACATACACACACATACATACATACATGCATTGATACACACATACATACATACACACACATACATACACAAATATACACATATACACATACATACATACATACATACATACATGCATGCATACACTTAAAACGCATGCATATACATACAGATACACAGTCAAACATGCATACATATATATATATATATATATATATACATATATACATACACTTAACATTTAAGCATTCTCTTTTTCCTTCCTTTCCTCTCTTAGTTTCTTGTCCTTTCATCACGGACATAACCCTCACTTTTGTTATCTCTCCTTTTCTCTCTCTCTCTCTCTCTCCCTGTCTCTCATTATCTGCACATCTGTCGACCCATGAATGCACGTATCTATCCTATGCACGTATGTATGCATGGATGAATGCATTCCAACCATCCATCCATCTATCTATCCATCTACCTATC
>NW_021829195.1:0-6837 GCF_006345805.1 Octopus sinensis | reverse complement strand
TAGACTCAGCTGATAAACCGACTCGTCCCACACGTGACAGCAGTTGTTCGACATAAGCCCACAGGTCGGAAATTGTTGGACACTGAACGAGTGCGTGCAGAACGGTTTCGTCGCTCTGACCGCAAAACCGTTCTGCACTTTTTTGCGGTCAGAGCGACGAAACCGTTCTGCACCACTCGTTCAGTGTCGATAGATAGATAGATAGATAGATAGATAGATAGATAGATAGATAGATAGATAGATAGATAGATAGATAGATAGATAGATAGATAGATATAAATTTCTTTATTGGTCACAGAGGGCTGCACACAGATGGGACAAGTTACAAGGTAGAGCTTTTCTTTTGGGGGATGAAAAAAACAAAAAACAAAAGAAAAAAAGGGGTGGCGTAGGTTTTCGATCAAGAGGAATCGTAAAAGGGAAGAAAAGAACAAAAAATAAATAAATAAATAAATAAATAAATAAAATAAAAAATAAAAGAATAAAAAGAAAAAAAAGAAAAGGAAAGAGAAATGAAAAAAGAAGAAAAAAGGGGAAGAGGAAAAAAAACGATCAATAGGGATCGTGTATCACAGTGTTATGATATATGGTGTAAAGAGGAAAGCAAGTAAGGTTTATCAGATAGATAGATATTTACAGCTGTTTCAAAACTCTTAATTTAGTTATTAATAAAATTTCATATTTATATTTAAGCGAACTTCATATAAACCTCTACCGTGTGGCAAGTTTACGGGTTTTAATCGCCCCTGGAATAGTAAAATAATTTATTTAGAAGCATTTGTAAGAAATACGAAGTCTTCTGATATTATTACCTTTTCTTTTTTGTTGTATCCTTGCACATTAAACCACCTCCACAGACCACAACCTGTGTCACAATCCGTCATCTATTCATCTGTTCCTTATCTCATCCCATCGATGGCTTCATAGTCAATGAGCTTTTATAGTGTTATTATCCAAGGTCCATATCCTTCGATTTATTTCCGTGAAGTGCATCTACGCTCGTTTATTACGAGTGTTTGCTTTCTCCAAAGCATTAACAGCATGTAAAATGAATCAGTGATAAGTGAATAATACGGGAAAAATAGGTTTCGTGCCGAGACTCCCAAAGCTGCCTTTGGCACGGTGGATGGTCAGTGGGGTGCGCTTCTGCAAACCAAGCAGTATCTTTGACTGATCGGTAACCCGTGTTATCTCTGATCAATTCATGATAAAGCGTAACACGGTATACAATTGAGTGCACCGTTTTATCCTGGATCAGTGATAAACGAGGATAAGTGTACTTGGACATTTTGTTTCCTTCAGAAAAATAAAATTGATCGTTCCCAATACAAATATACAAGATGTAAGGATGAAATGCAAGGCCCTTTCAAGTCGTGTGCCCTGAACAGACAACGAATGGAGGTAGGTAATTATACGTGTGATTGTGGGTTTATGTGTAAAAGGGTTTTCTTTATTTTTTTTTTTAAAGCGTCTAATTTGGATGGCCAGAAGTGGATATCATTGATATCAAATTTGATAGATCTACTGTTAAAGATGCGTGGTTCGAATCTCTCCCTGGCACATCATCAATAGAAACCTATCCGTATATTTCTCAGTGCAACTCTATATACACCCAAAACATGTGTGTGCATAAGGTGATATACATACATGATATATATGTGTGGAGGTGAAATGGCCCAGTGATTAGGGCAACGTACTTGCGGTCGAAGAATTGCGGTTTTGATTCCCACACCGGGCATTCTGAGTGTTTATTGAGTGAAAACACCTAAAGTTCCACGAGGCTCCGGCAGGGGATGGAGGTGATCCCTGCTGTATTCTTTTACCACAATTTTCTTTCACTCTTTCTTCCTGTTTCTGTTGTACCAGTGATTCAAAGGGGCCAGCCTTGTCACATTCTGTGTCACGCTCAATCTCCCCGAGAACTACGTGAATGGTACACATTAAGGGTACACGTGGAGTGCTCAGTTATTTGCGCGTTAATTTCACGAGCAAGCTGTTCCGTGGATCGGATCAACTAGAACCCTCGTCGTCGTAACCGACGGAGTTCCACATTATATATATATGTGTGTGTGTGTGTGTGTGTGTGTGTGTGCGTATCGCTGTACATACATATGTGCGTGTGTGAGTGTGTGTGTATGTGTGTGTTTGTGTGTGAATATAAGTGTCTTTGTTAAGCTGTGAGAATATGTGAGTCCTTGTGTGTATACTTGTTTGTGTGTGTGTGTGTGTGTGTGTGTGTGTGTGTTGTGTGTGTGTGTACGTGTGTGTTTGTTCAGCAGGTAATCACTTGACACATCTTACACCCTTTACATGAAGGTAATTACCTCCTCCCTTCTCCGTTAATTAATCAAGCTATTAATTAATTTGTATGATTCGTAATTAGTCAGTTTATGGTCGCCTTTCTAACGAGATGTGTTTTCATTGCTGACTGAGACGATGGATCAACTGGAAAACGGGCAGATCACACTAACGCACTTCGCAAACATAATTGCCTCTGGCGACACCGACAACAACAACAACAACAACAACAACAATTTAACACAGGGCATTGAGAGACGTACAAGGCTGCTGCTTGACTTTGCTAAAAATAGCAGACAAATATCCCTTAGCATTGGATAAAGTAGTCCATCAAAACCTTATTAATAGAGGATAGTCATCTATAGTGTTTATTTTTGATTAGTTTTAGTCATTATACTGTGGCCATGCTGGGGCACCACCTTGAAGAGTTTTAGTCGAACGAATTGACCGAGGTGCTTATTGTATCGTTCTCTTTTGCTAGACCGCTAAGTAACGGAAACCTAAATACACTAGTACAGGTTCTCAGGCGGCGGTGGGGGACAGACACAAAGACGCAAATACAGGTGTGTGTATGTATGCATATACTTTTCTAGTCTAGGTAAAAGGCCCGAAATTTTGGGGAAGAGGGCCAGTCGATTAGATCGACTCCAGTACACAGCTGGTATTTAATTTATTGACCCTGAAAGGATGAAAGGCAAAGTCGACCTCGGCAAGATTTGAACTCAGAACTTAAAGACTGACGAAATTATTTTTTGTAAGCCTAGTACTCATTCTATCGATCTCCTTTGCCGAACCACTAAGTTACGGGGATCGTAAACACACCAGCTTCGGTTGTCAAGTGATGTTGGGGAGACAAACATAGACACACAGACCTATACTCACACATACATATATATATACGACTGGCTTCTTTCAGTTTCCATCTACTAAATCAACTCACACGACTTTGGTAGGCCCAAGGCTACAGTAGAAAACACTTGCCCAAGGTGCCACGTAGTGGGACCGAACCCGGAACCATGTGGCTGGTAAGCAAGCTACTTTATTTCATAACATTTGCCATAAAGGCAGTACATAGAGTAAAGTGGCTTTGCGGGCTGGACGAGGACATTAATGAAATGAATAATAATGAAAGAAAGATGATAAGGATGGGAGAAGACAAAAAGCGCCCGCCGACTTCTGCCTCTCTAAAACATTGTTCTTTTAAAAACAAACACAAAACGAGGTATTAAACCTCTTACAATTTTTACAACTTTTCAATTTTTGGACTTAACAGTCCATTACTAACAACAACATAGTTCAATAATTACATATGATATAAATACAATATACAAAGCCCCTCCTCCCAGACCTGGCTTACACTTCCCTTAGGAAGTCGTATCTAAACATGTCCTATCAAACATAAAAATACATTATCACTTTTCCCTTCCTCCTCTTTCCGGACCTCCAGTCAAATATCTAGCCGTCTGCAAAGCAGACCACGTTGACAGCTGGGGGTTTAGAAGGAAAGCGAAGTGCCTGTTATCACATGTTTGTGTCACACAGTGTCACAATTTATGACTCATCCTCAAAATAACTTGTGCCCCATCCTCTGCCATCCACCACGCCTCCCTCAGAACCAAATCGAGTTCCGTGTTAGCGTTGCCCGGGAACAAGCTATAACCCTCATTGAGCTCCTTCAGCCAAAGCGTCACGTCGAACGCCACGGCCTCCATAGCTACCTGCGGAGGCCATTCGGAGTCCTGTGTGAAGGCTAAAGGTGCTCCCTTGTGGTGCTTTTCCATCACCTTTTCAATCTCTCCGCCTCTATGGAAGAAGATCAATACATCGTTTTTGCTCGGGTGCGGGATATTCAATTCTTTCGTTGGCGGCACAGTTCCCGCCAACGGTGTTCCTTCTCCTGTCGGTTGCACAACCCCAACCGACGTAGTTCCGGAACATTCCAGTACTATGTCACCGACTGCCGGTAATGTCCCGTTTCTTTTCCTCTTTTTCTTTTTTTTCTTTTCAACTGAGGGAGGGTGCGTCTCCTCCGTGGCCGGAAGATTCGCCTTTCCCTCCTCATCCCTAGTATCCTTTGGTGAGCACCCATTGTTGCTCACCTTCTTCCTCTTTCGGCCCCTGTTTGAGGAGTCCTCCGCTTCCTCGGCCGTCTTCATTCCCTCTTCTACAGAGGTCTCACTTAACTGCTCCGGGATCTTATTTTGTTCCCGGGGACAGTTTTTCTTTATATGGCCGGACTCCAAGCACCGATGACACCTAGGGGGACGACCCTCAAGTATCACCGGGTACCTGCACCCGGCCATTTTCAAAAAATCTGGAAGAACCAGATTGGCTGATTGGGTCCAAAGGGTCAAAATTGCTTTTGACCCAACCTAAACAGCCGCAGGAAGAACTTTCACATTAAGAAGCTTAGTTCCGCTGTCACCCAGACCCCGGCGGATAGTCTCCTCTATCTACTCGGGTTTTATCCCGGGTGGCAGCCCGCAGATCCAAGCTTTCGTCAATCTCTTTCCATGATACGTGGGCAGGAATAAAATCTCCTTACCCTCCAGGGATTTACTGGCAAATTTGCAAGCCTCTTCAGGGGTGTCAAATAGCAACCACACCGTTGCATATCTGACACCCCTGGAAATGAATTTAATTGTTGGCAATTACTCTGCCAACTCCTTTTCAATTGCCGTCTTTTCGAACAGGGCGATGGTGTCGAGTGCCTTGGAGTAGGTTCTCAACACCACCATCCTATCCTCACGGTCTTTAACCACTTTTTAGGCGGTATAATCTCCCATTCCAAAATTTTATCATTTTTCATTGCCTTGTTTTTTGGGTTTTTTTTTAAATATATTCAAAATAAAACTTAAAAAGCGAGAAGAAAAAGAAAACAAAAAGGAGAAAATCAAATAATGTTCAAAAGAAAGTCAATAACACAGCAAAAAATCTTCAGGCCATTCGGTACTCCCGGCCTAAATTGAACTCGGAACGCCGCAACTGGAACACAACTTCCACAAAAATTGGTATAAATTGGTAAAAATTGTTCAAACTTCGGAGGCAAAACACTCCCCTATATCGCAGTTCTCACAATTCTTAAAGTTCTTCAAGGCACAATACAGTTCTCTTTCTCTTTTACTTGTTTCAGTCATTTGACTGCGGCCATGCTGGAGCACCGCCTTTAATCGAGCAACTCGACCCCGGGACTTATTCTTTGTAAGCCCAGTACTTATTCTATCGGTCTCTTTTGCCGAACCGCTAAGTGACAGGGACATAAACACACCAGCATCGGTTGTCAAGCAATGCTAGGGGGACAAACACAGACACACAAACACTCACACACACACATATATATATATATATATATATATACATATATACAACAGGCTTCTTTCAGTTTCCGTCTACCAAATCCACTCACAAGGCTTTGGTCGGCCCGAGGCTATAGTAGAAGACACTTGCCCACGGTGCCACGCAGTGGGACTGAACCCGGAACCATGTGGTTGGTAAACAAGCTACTTATCACACAGCCACTCCTGCGCCTCATAATTAGGTGAGAAAAATATTCACTCAATTTATCGAAGACGAATACGCCCCCAAAAAATTCTCACAATGGTAAAATAAATCCAACCGCAGCACAATTAGTCCTTTCTACCTTGGTACTCCGTGGTAAATCCAGTAGAAAACACAAAGACAATTTCAGAAGCAAACAAATTAATTTTTGCGGAGGGACTACGCCTCCTCAAAAACACAATTCTCACTGCAAAGTGAGTTTTTATAGGCGGCCACAGGCAGGCAAATGTCTGGAGCAGTGTGGAGTCTATTACTCACCAAAAAATATTAAATACAGAGCAACAAACTCCACTAAGCCCTCAAAAAAATACAACAAACGCCTACCTGTAGTCGTGCCTCAAAATTCAATATTTCACGACGAAAGACATGACATCAAGCAGCAAGAACTCTCCGCCAAAAAAACACGTCCGACTTCGACGAAGGTTAGCAAGCTACTTACCACACAACCACTCCTACGTGCACCATCTCGAAAAAAAGTTTATCCACGACAGTTTCCACAAACGCAATACATCATAGGGAGGTTTGAGAGGCGAACTGTCTTTGGTAGGACCCTGATCAATTTGAATGAGTTAAAAGCGTTCACGGAATCGTTCGTCGTTAGTTGTGCCGCTGCAATACGCGGCAACATATGCGCGGCATTCAAAGTAAACTACCACATCCCGGAACCGTTTCGCATCGGACACTCGGTCCGTCAGGAATGTCCTCTTAAGCTTCTTCCGTAAAACTCCACACAAGTAGTAACCTGTCCTTCTAATGCCAACTCCTCATCAGATGTCCCTTTTGTCAAACAAGAAATCATTGTCATTTCGGAGAGGCTTTGTGCCCTTCGTGGACAAAGTGATCCTAGATCTGTGGGATTCCTTGATGAGCTAGATGATGTTCCCCTGTATCAGAAGGACTGCATTATTGATGCGCTCTCATATCTCGTAGAGTTCCTTCTCGAGCCATGCCTAGGCTCATAAGGGCCGGTTTCGCCGGTTT
>NW_021829194.1:2500-6336 GCF_006345805.1 Octopus sinensis | reverse complement strand
GAACGGCCTTTTTGAGTTTTGTTAAAACAGAAAATATCAGTGAAACAAACCAGCTAATCATAACCGCTGCTGCAAATGTGCTGGAGCTGACATAACACACGAGACATGAAGAAGACGGTTGAAGAAAAGAAGCAGAAGGAAAAGAAAGAATCCGAACTGAAGGGAGAAGAATACGAATGAAATTGGAAAAGACATGCAAAGAACTTGGGAATTAAAAAGGATTATGAGAGAAGAACACAAGAGTGAGGTAGTAATAAGAAAATTGAATTGATAGTACAAGTCAGAAGAAAAAGGAAAGCAAACTGTACATGAAGAATTGTTACAAAGGGCGGTGGCGTTAAAGGCCAAATTGTAAAAATATGATGCTAGATGCAAAGGTTTTCAACGGAATAAATTTTCAGTCGAATAGAAGACGGCTTTTTTTGAGGAAATAGAGTGCATACTCTTCGTATTTTCTCGAATAATATGGAAATGGAATTCGGGTTTGAAAAGTGCGCTATTTTGAGAATGAAATGGGGTAGATTTGAAGAAAGTACTTATTCTATCGGTCTCTTTTGCCAAACCGCTATGTTACAGGGACATAAACACACCAGCATCTGTTGTCAAGCGATGTTGGGAGGGGGGATAAACACAGACAAACAAACATATAAACACACATACATACATATATATATATATATATACACATATATACGACGGGCTTCTTTCAGTTTCCGTCTACCAAATTCACTCACAAGGCTTTGATCGGCCCGAGGCTATAGTAGAAGACACTTGCCCAAGGTGCCATGCAGTGGGACTGAACCCGGAACCATGTGGTTCGTAAGTAAGCTACTTGCCACATAGCCACTCCTACCAAACAACTTGAGAAAATATGTGTATGGAGAGGTTTCGGCAAAATGTAGAGGATGTGGAATTTGGGACGAAATAATAGCCCATATTGGTGCAAAATGTCCCAAGTTGGCGCAAGGAGATTATAGGAAATGGAGACATGATCAAGTTGTAAAAATGTTACACAGGAAGCTTTGTCAGAAATAGATGTTTGAAGCAGAAAGTACATAGTACAATCGTCGGGAAGAAAGATTTTGCGGGATTTCTCCATTCAAACGGATAAGATGGAACGTAACAAGCAAGATATTTCAGTAAAAGAAGGAAAAACAAATTTTCTTATTGCTTTATTCATTACGTCCATTTGATACTAGGATTTTGAAACAAGTATTCTGAGAACTGTGTAATGAAAGAAAAATTCAAAGAGGAAAAGGACACACACACACAAAAGAAAAAAAAAAGGGACAGCATGGAAGGAAAAAAAATGTACGGACAGTTTGCAAGAGATACGAACGCCAAGACAGAAACAGAGGACGGGTGACTATGGATGAGGAGGAGTGACCTGAAGATAGAGACAGAAGCACTTATACGCGCAACTCAAGAACAAACGTGAAGGACGAACTATATGACGTGTAGAAAAGACAACACTACCGACAGCGACAAGTGCAGAATGTGTGATGAGAGGGGCGAAAAGGTACGGCACATCGTTGGCGAATGTCCGAAATTGGCATAGTGCGAATACGAAAGACAACATGACAGTGTGGCAAGAATGAACCATTGAGGGCTCTGTGGAAATCATGGCTTACAAAGAACAAAAACGTGGTATGAGAAAACCCCAGAAGAAGTCACCGAGAATGAGAATTGCCAAATCTTGTGAGGTATAATGATTCAGTGTGATCACCTGACCAGATATCAGAAAACAGACACTGATGTGGTGAATAAAAACCAGAGAATATGCATGAGAATTGACATAGCATGTTCTGGTGACAACAGGATCAAAGAAAAAGAAGGAGAAAAAATAATCGACTATGATGATTTGAAGTGGGTAATACGAAAGTTGTGGTCCATGGGGAGAGTAGGCGTGATACCAATAGTAATTGGCGCCCTTGGAAGTATCAGCGCTCAACTACCAACATGGCTCAAACAGATTGATACAAGTGTGAAGGTAGAACGCCTACAAAAATCAGCATTGCTTGGAACTGCAAGTATTCTTCGGAGGGTTCTTGAAGCATCGACATAGCATGTTCTGGTGACAACAGGATCAAAGGGAAAGAAGGAGAAAAAAATAATCAACTATGATGATTTGAAGTGGGAAATACGAAAGTTGTGGTCCATGGGGAGAATAGTCGTGATACCAATAGTAATTGGCGCCCTTGGAAGTATCAGCGCTCAACTACCAGCATGGCTCAAAAAAATTGATACAAATGTGAAGGTAGAACACCTACAAAAATCAGCATTGCTTGGAGCTGCAAGAATTCTTCGCAGAATTCTTGAAGCATCGACATAGCATGTTCTGGTGACAACAGGATCAAAGGGAAAGAAGGAGAAAAAATGATCAACTATGATGATTTGAAGTGGGTACTATGAAGGTTGTGGTCCATGGGGAGAGTAGGCGTGATACCAATAGTAATTGGCGCCCTTGGAAGTATCAACGCTCAACTACCAACATGGCTCAAACAGATTGATACAAGTGTGAAGGTAGAACGCCTACAAAAATCAGCATTGCTTGGAACTGCAAGTATTCTTCGGAGGGTTCTTGAAGCATCGACATAGCATGTTCTGGTGACAACAGGATCAAAGGGAAAGAAGGAGAAAAAAATAATCAACTATGATGATTTGAAGTGGGAAATACGAAAGTTGTGGTCCATGGGGAGAATAGACGTGATACCAATAGTAATTGGCGTCCTTGGAAGTATCAGCGCTCAACTACCAGCATGGCTCAAAAACATTGATAGAAGTGTGAAGGTAGAACACCTACAAAAATCAGCATTGCTTGGAACTGCAAGAATTCTTCGCAGGGTTCTTGAAGTATGACCAGTAAACAAGTATCGTCTTAGTCTGCTGGCTGTGGACACCCTGGCGCTCCAGTAGTCCAATACAGATTTTACATCATTAACTGGAATTTTACAGAGCTCCAACGCCTGGACAGGAAGACAAGAAAACTACTAACATCTAAGAACATGCACCATCCAAAAGCAGATGTTGATCGTCTGTACCTGCTTAGAAGTAATGGGGGAAGAGGAATGATGAAGGGAGAATTGTGCTATAACACCTCCACAATAGCAATGAACAAGTACTTATCTAGTACAGGGGTCTTGATGCTGCGGTTTGTGTGCAAACACGAAAGCAGCAAAAAATCACATTCTATTGTCAAGGGAGCTTGCAAATTCGTAACCCTGAATTAGATGAGTCCGCTGCCCAAACCACTGGGCCACTGTGCCTCCATTGTTGTTGTTGGTTGTAGCATTTTAAAAAAAATTTTGGCACAAGACCAACAGTTTTGCGGAGAAGAGAAAAGAGGGAGCAAATCGATTACATCCACCTAAGTATATGACTGTTGCTTTATCTTTTTTATCAACCCCCCACAGGAGTGGAAGGCAAAATTCAAAGTTGACCTCGGTGGGTCAGCCAATTCGCCAATAACTTCTTCGTTCTGCGTATTCAATTTTTGAAGTCAATCAGTCCTGACCAATAAAGACGGTTTAACAAACGGCCGTTACTGGAACTTGACCCATTGCTGCTTCTGTTACTGCTGTGCTTCCTCCCCTCATCTTCTTCTTCTTCTTCTTCTTCTTCTTCTTCTTCTTCTTCTTCTTCTTCTTCTTCTTCTTCTTCTTCTTCTTCTTCTTCTTCTTCTTCTTCTTCTTCTTCTTCTTCTTCTTTCAACAGGTTTTATTATCTCCAACTAGAGCGTTGTTTCGTGTTTCTAAAGTGTCTGGCAGAACATCTACCCACACCTCACCATACACTCGCTTCACTGATCTCTGCCAAACAAGCGATGCTCTCTGCCA
>NW_021829193.1:0-6968 GCF_006345805.1 Octopus sinensis | reverse complement strand
TGAAAAACAAAACCCATCAAAGGGCGGAGGAACTCTTGAGAGTCAACGGCTATCTAATAAATGTCCTAAACTTTTTTTATGCGCGGGGACATAGAAATAATCGGACTGAATACCCAATCGCGCGGTCAAACCATTGGGAGTGAAGGACTCCTAGCCTTTGTTAGGGCATCCTTCTAGGAGAAGGTAACTCGGGTAACTGGGATAACTCCGACATAAAACCTGCAGCTCAGTGGTTACCGATGATGTTGACTTGTTCTTCTTTTCGGATTATGGGTGCTGTTGCTTAGTGAGTGGGATTGACTCAGTGCACAGCCTTTCCTCACTTTACAAAAAAATCTTCTTGCACAGGCATTGCACGATAACAACATTGATTAAGCTTTGTGCAATGGCCATACTCGATAACGAGGGGGCAGCCACCATGTATGTACATACATACATACATACATGTACGTATGTATGTACGTATGTACATGTACGTATGTATGTATATACATACATACGTACATGTATGTATGTGTGCCCTTGTTCAGTTTTATTTCAAGATTTCTTGCCAATAGAGAAAGAGCCGGTTTCTAACCTAGATCGAAGGCTCCTTCATTGGAATTTCAACAACAACAACAGGATATTTTTGTATGTATGTATGTATGTATGTCTGTCTGTATGTATGTAAGTATATGTGCAGATTTGTACGTTTTGTCTTATGTATGCATTCTCGTGCTTACAGTTGCATGTCTAGACATGCTCATATATAATTAAATAATAAACTTCTGTAGAGATTTACAGAATATATGTATGTACGTATGTATGTATATATGTATGTATGCGTATATGTGTGTGTCTATACATAAAGCGGATGTGCTAAAACAGAATAATCCGTTATTTTCATGAGAGAACCTCTCTTATGGATTTGTGGTGCATATAAGCATTCGTGTTTATATCGCCAGCGGGAGATAGTTAATAGCGATAGAAGGAGAATTAATACCAAAAAGGCAATATGTATCCCGACTTAACAGTGTATCTCGCTATCAATTATCTTTTAATAGACCCCCTAGCTATTCGCGCTATTTGTGCCTAAATAGACATTATATTTGTGTGTATGCTTATGTTTGTGTATACATGTGTACATGTATATATATATCTATACATTAAAACTGAGAATGTGTGTGTGTGTGTGTGTATGTGTGCATCACTAAAACTCGAGAACTACCCAACTGATTTCATTCAGATAATATTGATGCACTGCGTAGCGTCCATGGAATGTATTGCGCCATAAAAATTTTCAACATCTTGCCTAATGCAAGCCCGGAGCAATCTCTTATGCTGTTTCGATATTACGTATCAAAAGCGAAAAAATAAGGACTCTATTGCAATGTGATATAATAGTTTCCCTTTTATATGGATTCACTAAGTATATATTATATATATAGTGAAACTATTACCTCACTTTACATATATAGATTACAGATACACACACACACACACATACACATACATAATTTTATCAAGGATCATTAATCCTTTAAGGGATGCTAATATCCTAGTTCGGTTTATTTCAGTCTTCAGTGAAAAGTAAACATTAATTTTGCATTGATATATAATAATAATAATAAGAATAATAATAATTAATAAGAATAATATATCAATGCAAAATTAATATGTTTAGTTTTCACTGAAGTATATATATATATATATATTATATATATAATATATATATTATATATATATATATATATATTTCTGTATGTATACATGTATATATATATATATATATATAGATATTATATATATATAATATATATATATATATATATATATTATATATATAAAGCACACGCACACCACACACACGCACACACACACACACCACACACACACACACACACACACACTATTATATATATTTTCCGTTAAGATAAGATCTTGCAGTTTTCCGACCACCAAATCCACCCACAAGTTTCTGGTCGGCCCGAGGCTGTAGTAGAAGACACTTGGCCAAAGTGCCACACAGTGGGACTGAACCCGGAGCCATGTGGTTGGTAAGCAAGCTTCTTACCACACAGCCATGTTTTGTATACCAGTGTGTAAAGCAGAATATATTTCTTTTATTTATTTGCTGCGTATACTACACGAGTTACTCAGGAACTTAGAGTTTTTCCTTTCACGCACGCACACACAGAAAAATCACACATGCGCACTGACTTGTATATATATACATTTCTTTACTACCCACAAGGGGCTAAACATAAATGGGACAAACAAGGACAGACAAACGGATTAAGTCGATTACATCGACCCCAAACGAAACTGGTACTTTATTTATCGACACCCCTAAAAGGATGACCGCAAAGGCGACCTCGCGGAATTTGAACTCAGAACGTAACGACAGACGAAATCCCTATTTCTATTTATTTACTACCCACCGGGGTTAAACACAAGAGGACAAACAAGGACAGACAAACGGATTAAGTCGATTATATCGACTCCGTGCGTACTGGTACTTTATTTATCGACCCCGAAAGGATGAAGGTAAAGTCGACCTCGGCGGAATTTGAACTCAGAACGTAACTGCAGACGAAATACCTATTTCTATTTATTTACTACCCACAAGGGGTTAAACACAGAGAGGACAAACAAGGACACAAACGGATTAAGTCGATTATATCGGCTCCAGTGCGTAACTGGTACTTTATTTATCGACCCCTAAAGGATGAAAGGTAAAGTCGACCTCGGCGGAATTTGAACTCAGAACGTAACGACAGACGAAATACCTATTTCTATTTATTTACTACCCACAAGGGGTTAAACACAGAGAGGACAAACAAGGACAGACAAACGGATTAAGTCGATTATATCGGCTCCAGTGCGTAACTGGTACTTTATTTATCGACCCCGAAAGGATGAAAGGTAAAGTCGACCTCGGCGGAATTTGAACTCAGAACGTAACGACAGACGAAATACCTATTTCTATTTATTTACTACCCACAAGGGGTTAAACACAGAGAGGACAAACAAGGACAGACAAACGGATTAAGTCGATTATATCGGCTCCAGTGCGTAACTGGTACTTTATTTATCGACCCCGAAAGGATGAAAGGTAAAGTCGACCTCGGCGGAATTTGAACTCAGAACGTAACTGCAGACGAAATACCTATTTCTATTTATTTACTACCCACAAGGGGTTAAACACAGAGAGGACAAACAAGGACAGACAAACGGATTAAGTCGATTATATCGACTCCAGTGCGTAACTGGTACTTTATTTATCGACTCCTAAAGGATGAAAGGCAAGTCGACCTCGGCGGAATTTGAACTCAGAACGTAACGACAGACGAAATACCTATTTCTATTTATTTACTACCCACAAGGGGTTAAACACAGAGAGGACAAACAAGGACAGACAAACGGATTAAGTCGATTATATCGGCTCCAGTGCGTAACTGGTACTTTATTTATCGACCCCGAAAGGGAAAAGGTAAGTCGACCTCGGGGAATTTGAACTCAGAACGTAACTGCAGACGAAATACCTATTCTATTTATTTACTACCACAAGGGGTTAAACACAGAGAGGACAAACAAGGACAGACAAACGGATTAAGTCGATTATATCGGCTCCAGTGCGTAACTGGTACTTTATTTATCGACCCCGAAAGGATGAAAGGTAAAGTCGACCTCGGCGGAATTTGAACTCAGAACGTAACGACAGACGAGGGGACAAACAAGGACAGACAAACGGATTAAGTCGATTACATCGACCCCAGTGCGTAACTGGTACTTTATCTATCGACCCCGAAAGGATGAAAGGCAAAGTCGACCTCGGCGGAATTTGAACTCAGAACGTAGCGGCAGACGAAATACTGCTAAGCATTTCGCCCGACGTGCTAACGATTCTGCAACAACCATACAACGCACACAATGTCCTGGCGTCCACACATACGCTCTCCCACTTATACATTTGAAGCTATGTCATCATGGAGACAGGTTACCATCCAAACACCGGTGCGTTACGTCAGCAAAAGGTAACTACCTATGTGACAGCCATCACGTAAGCGTCTGTTGTTCTTGCTACAGCTGGTGATTGTATTAACTGTCAGCTATGGGATTCCGCGTGGGTCAGTGTTTGTGGAAGCGGTAGTGCAAGAGGCGGCGGGGGTGGTGGTGGTGGAGAGTGATGGTTTGTGGGGGAGGGGTGTCGTTGCTGATGACATCGGCAGTGTTAGTGGTGGCGGAGGTGGAGGCGACGGTTAGTGGGGACGGGGTGGCGGGCGTTAGCTGTGCTGATGAAAGACATTGGAGGTGTGTGTTGGCGGTGGGTGGTGGAGGTGCCTGTATTGGTATCGCTGCTGTTGTTTAGCCCAAGGTCAGCCTTCTTCAAACAGACCGGTGACGAAACTTAATTGCAGCTTTCGCTATTCAGTTTCCCTCCCGGCATAAGTGCACCAGGGACTAAATTATTCAGTGTAAGCCTTCTATTTTAAGCGAGTAATATAAGAAAGATTGAAGGTGGTGAGCTGGCAGAAACGTTAACACGCCGGGCGAAATGCTTATCGGTATTTCGTCTGCCGTTACGTTCTGAGTTCAAATTCCGCCGAGGTCGACTTTGCCTTTCATCCTTCCGGGTTCGATTAAATATGTACCAGTTATGCACTGGGAGTCGATGTAATCGACTTAATCCGTTTGTCTGTCCTTGTTTGTCCCCTCGTCTGCAGTTACGTTCTGAGTTCAAATTCCGCCGAGGTTGACTTTGCCCTTTCATCCTTTCGGGTGTCGATAAATTAAGTACCAGTTACGCACTGAGGGATGTTTTTTTTTTCTTTTTTGTCGAATAAAACGACTTCCGCACTTTTCTTTTCTAAAGTTTGGTACTTCTTTTATCGGTCACTTTGGCCAGACTGCTAAGTTGCAAGGACATACACAAACCAACAAAGGTTGTCAAGCGGTGGAAGAGGACAAGCACATACATAACCACACACACTCACACACACACACACGCATAATATATATATGTGTGTATGTATGTATGTACATATATATGTACATGTGTGCATGTGTGTGTGATGTGTTTGTGTATGTATATATGTATGTATGTACATAAGACGGGCTTCTTTCAGTTTCCGTATATCATATCCACCCAGAAAGCTTTTGTAGGCCTGTGGTTATAGTAGAAGACACGCAGTTGGACTGAACCCGTACCCAAGCGGTTGGGAAGCAAGCTTCTTACCAGTCTCGCCTGCGCCTTAAAGTGAAATATCAACCTCGGCAGAAATGCAATTTCAAATTAGCTTCATACCTTTGTTGTTGTTGTTGTTGTTGTTGGTGGTGGTGGTGTTAGTAGTGGTATTGTGTTGCCGTTAGTAGTGATGGTGGTTGTGTTGGTGGTAGTGTTTGTTGTTGTTGTTATTGTTGTTGTTGCTTAGCCCCAAGCCATTTCCGATTATACAGTCCTATGATCAAACTGTCTGCTAATCGCATAGCTTAGTGGTTAGAGTATGCGGCTCATGATCGTAACAGGGCGTGAGTTCGATTCCCGGCGGTGTGTTGTGTCCTTGAACAAGACACTTCATTTCATGTTTCTCCAGTCCACTCAGCCTTGCAATAATTAACAGTACCTGTAATACGAAGGGGGCCGGCCTCATCATATTCTGTGTCGCGCTGAATCTCTCCGAGAACTACATTAAGGGGTACACATGTCTGTGGAGTGCTCAGCCACTTGCACGTTCATTTCATGAGCAGCCCGTTCCGTTGATCGGACCAACTGGAACCCTCATCGTCTGAGGGTTACCGACTGAATGCCATTTCAGGATTATTCTTCCAATAGATTGTTCTCTGTAGAGGTTTGGTCACTAACATCATGCCTAATGTTCAGAGAGGATCGTGGCGAAATCTTTTGACTGATGCTTATGATGCGACATCTTTGTTAATTCCACAGTCTGCCCCTGTTATCGCATCTAGTTTTCTTTCTTTTTTTTTTTACCTGCATTCTTATCACCTTTGTTAATAAGGTACTGTGTTGTTATTTCCTGTTCTTAGATTGTCAAAACATACCTTTTAAAGGAGCAGGCTGTTCCGTTGATCGGATCACCTGGATCCCGCATCGTTGGAAACAAGCAGGCTGTTCCGTTGATCGGATCACCTGGATCCCGCATCGCTGGAAACGAGCAGGCTGTTCCGTAGATCGGATCACCTGGATCCTGCATCGTTGGAAACGGGCAGGCTGTTCCGTTGATCGGATCACCTGGATCCTGCATCGTTGGAAACGAGCAGGCTGTTCCGTTGATCGGATCACCTGGATCCTGCATCGTTGGAAACGAGCAGGCTGTTCCGTTGATCGGATCACCTGGATCCTGCATCGTTGGAAATGAGCAGGCTGGTCCGTTGATCGGATCACCTGGATCCCGCATCGTTGGAAACGGCAGGCTGGTCCGTTGATCGGATCACCTGGATCCCGCATCGTTGAAACGAGAAGGCTGGTCCGTTGATCGGATCACCTGGATCCTGCATCGTTGAAACGAGCAGGCTGTTCCGTTGATCGGATCACCTGGATCCTGCAGTCGTTGGAAACGAGCAGGCTGTTCCGTTGATCGGATCACCTGGATCCTGCATCGTTGGAAATGAGCAGGCTGGTCCGTTGATCGGATCACCTGGATCCCGCATCGTTGGAAACGGGCAGGCTGGTCCGTTGATCGGATCACCTGGATCCCGCATCGTTGGAAACGAGAAGGCTGGTCCGTTGATCGGATCACCTGGATCCTGCATCGTTGGAAACGAGAAGGCTGGTCCGTTGATCGGATCACCTAGAGTCCGCATCGTCGCAACTGACGGAGTGCCACTTTATGATGGAACTGCCCCAATCATTCCTATTCCATCTTACGTTGAGACAACATCCAATGTCATTCCCTTTGTTTTAGAACACAAGGTATATTGTAAGATGTAAATGATGGCTTTATCTGGCACGTAGAGAGAGACTTTCC
>NW_021829192.1:0-6892 GCF_006345805.1 Octopus sinensis | reverse complement strand
GTACAGCCCTCTTTTTTTATGGCTTTACCTTATCTGTTTCAAAGTGCATTGTGGATTAAAAAATACCTCTAAGTTTCAATAACTTTTGTTCCATCATAGATTATAGTTCCTCAATGATATGTGATCACACACACACACATATTTACATATGTGTGTGTGTATCCATATAGATGTTTACGTGTGTTTATCATTATCACCATGATTACTCAACATCTGTTTCCTATGAATTCCTATGAACTGGAGGTTTTGACAGGTTTTGAATTGTAAGGCTGTGTTAAGCTCTAGAACTGGCTTTTGTATGGTTTCTGTGAATAGATGCTCTTCATAATACTGAACACTTTACAGAGTTAACAGGGTGTTTTTTGTTCTTGCAACTGGAATTATTGAGGGTGACAAGTCTTCTTAGCATTCCGGCGGTTACGACGACGGGGGTTCCGGTTGATCCGATCAACGGAACAGCCTGCTCGTGAAATTAACGTGTAAGTGGCTGAGCACTCCACAGACACGTGTACCCTTAACGTAGTTCTCGGGGATATTCGGCGTGACACAGAGAGTAACAAGGCCGGCCCTTTGAAATACAGGTACAACAGAAACAGGAAGAAAGAGAGAGAAAGTTTTGGGGAAAGCGTACAGCAGGGATCACCACCATCCCCTGCCGGAGCCTCATGGACCTTTAGGTGTTTTCACTCAATAAACACTCACAACGCCCGGTCTGGGAATCGAAAACTGCGATCCTATGACCGCGAGTCCGCTGCTCTAACCACTGGGCCATTGCGCCTCCAAGATGGTGACAAGTAACTTGTAAGGCAAAAGAAAGGAACAGGAAAAAGGGGAAAAATGAATAAGGGGAAAGAAGGGAAAAGCCTCTTTCACTAAATAGAAGGGTATTAGTATTTGAGAGAAGGCAAAGATGATGGTTTTCTGTCCTGCGTTGAGATGCTGGATTGTGATGAAGGAACCCTGTTAATCGAGGTAGTCAGAGTAAGTGACAGAGTAATTAAAATTAGATTAGTTCTTCACCATAGGACAGCTACCATCATCTCGGCATATGCCCCTCAACCAGGGCTACCGGAAGGACAAAAAGACCAATTCTATGACACCCTATTGCGGACTACCTCATTGACAAATGACAGTGACCTTCTCTTCGTGGCAGGTGATTTCAATGGACATGTTGGACGACATGTCGGGGGCTTCCATGGCGTCCATGGAGGCTACGGTTTGGCTCTCGAAATGAGGAGGAACCAGGCTGCTGGAGTTCTGCGATGCAAATGACCTTATGGTCTGCAATACCCACTTCAGGAAACCCACCTCTCACCTAGTCACCTACCGTTCTGGCAGACACACCAGCCAGATTGACTACATCCTTGCCAGAAAAAGGGAAAGAGGGCTGATTATAAATCCAAAACCTTCCCAGGCAAAGAATGTACTCCCCAACATAGATTAGTAGTTAGCGACTTCAGGATCAGAGCTAAATGGTTGCCCAGAAGAAGACCAGCTTGGAGGAGAAGGGTCTGGAAGCTTAAAGATCCTGCAAATGGACAGAGATTTAGAGACATACTACTCGAAGCCTCTGACGAAATAGAAGGGGATATAGCTTCACTTAATGTGGAAGACAACTGGAGATTCCTACGGGACAATCTGCTGACAGCCACTGACCAGATCTGTGGATGGAGCAAAGTACCATCTCGACCCAGAGTAACATGGTGGTGGAACACTGTGGTTGACAGGGCTATTAGACAAAAGAGACAGGCTTGGAAGGACTGGAAGAACGGTGGTAGCAGGGAATTGTATCAGACAGCCAAAAGGGAAGCTAGGAGACAGGTTTATTTAGCCAGAGGGGAAGCGGATAAGAAAAATTTGCCAATGTTCTGAGCCGTGAGGATGAAAGACTTGAGGTATTTCGTGTTGCAAGACAGTGTGTGAGAGAGAATCGTGATGTGGTAGGAGAGAAGTGTGTTCGCATGGATGATGGTTCACTTGCGCTAAATGAGGATGCAAAGAGAGAGGTTTGGAGATGCCACTATGAAGGTTGCTGAATAAGAAAATGAATGGGATAAAGAGAGTCTGCCGAATGTTGACCCAACAGAGGGACCAGCTATCCGAGTTGATAGTTCCGCGGTAGCTAAGGCAATTAGAAGCATGAAGACAGGGAAAGCCCCAGGCCCATCAGGAATTACTGCAGAGATGCTCAAAATATCTGGCAGTGTCGGCTATAACCTAGTCACCCGTATAGTCAACCAGGTGATACACGAAGGAGTCATACCCAATGACTGGTGTAGCAGCATACTAGTCAACTGCTACAAAGGTGATGCCCTGGATACAAATAATTACAGAGGTATCAAGCTGTTGGATCAGGTAATGAAGGTTACGGAGAGGGTCATAGCCCAACTAATTAGAGAGAGAGTTAGTTTAGATGAGATGCAGTTTGGGTTTGTCCCAGGGAAAAGCACCACTGATGCTATATTCCTGGTAAGGCAGCTGCAGGAGAAATACCTAGCCAAAGATAAGCCCCTGTACCTGGCTTTCGTTGACATGGAGAAAGCCTTTGATAGGGTCCCCCGATCCCTCATCTGGTGGTCAATGAGGAAACTAGGGATAGATGAATGGCTGGTGAGGGCTGTGCAAGCCATGTACAGAGATGCCGTAAGTAAGGTTAGAGTTGGCAGCATGTACACAGAAGAATTCAAGGTAGAGGTTGGGGTCCACCAGGGTTCAGTACTCAGCCCCCTCCTATTTATCATAGTCCTCCAGGCAATTGTGGAGGAATTCAAGACAGGTTGCCCCTGGGAGCTCCTCTATGCTGACGACCTCGCTCTAATCGCTGAGTCACTATCAGAACTGGAGGAGAAGTTCCAGGTGTGGAAGGAGGGTTTAGAATCGAGGGGCCTTAGAGTCAACCTAGCTAAAACCAAAGTACTAATAAGTAGAAAGGTAGAAAATCCACAAATATCCTCAGGAAGATGGCCCTGCTCGATCTGTAGAAAAGGTGTAGGTAGAAACTCTATAAGATGTACCCAGTGTAAGCTATGGACACATAAGAGGTGCAGCAATGTCAAAGGTAGGCTAACTGGGAAGATAGTTTTTGTATGTGGCAGATGCTCTGGAGCATTGACCTCCGAAAATCTGCAGAAAACAACTTCCGTCACTTTCGGGGGGAAAAACTAGAAGTAGTTGATAGCTTCCGCTATCTAGGTGACCAAGTCAGTAGTGGGGGCGGGTGCGCTGAAAGTGTAACTGCTAGAATAAGAATAGCCTGGGCAAAGTTTAGGGAGCTCTTACCTCTGCTGGTGACTAAAGGCCTCTCGCTCAGAGTAAAAGGCAGACTGTATGATGCATGTGTACGAACAGCTATGCTACATGGCAGTGAAACATGGGCCGTGACTGCTGAGGACATGCGTAAGCTTGTGAGGAACGAAGCCAGTATGCTCCGATGGATGTGTAATGTCAGTGTACTTACTCGACAGAGCGTTAGTACCTTGAGAGAAATGTGTACCTAAGAAGCATCAGTTGTTGTGTGCAAGAGAGACGATTGCGCTGGTATGGTCATGTGGCGAGAATGGATGAAGATAGGTGTGTGAGAAAGTGCCAATCCCTAGCAGTTGAGGGAACCCGTGGAAGAGGTAGACCCAGGAAAACCTGGGGAAGTGGTGTGAAGCACGACCTTCGGACGTTAGGTCTCACCATGGAAATGACTAGAGACCGAGACCTATGGAAGTATGCTGTGCGTGAGAAGACCCGGCAAGACTAGTGAAGCCATAATCCGTGGCCCCTACCTGGGACGTAGTCAGTCCACCTGTGCATACCTTCCTTCTTGTGACACTTGTGAAGACCTGTTGAGGCAAGTGAGAATCGAATCAAATCAAATCAAATCAAATCGAACCAAATCAAAATAGATGAACATCAATGGAATTTGTATCCTGTGGTACCAGTGCCGGTGGCACATAAGAAAACCATCCGAACGTGATCGTAGCCAGTACCGCAACGACTGGCCTCCGTGCTGAGGGCACATAACAAACACCATCCGAGCGTGGCCGTCCGCCAGCCCCGTCTGGCACCTGTGTCGGTGACACATAAGAAAACACCATCCGAGCGTGGCCGTCAGCCAGCCTCGTCTGGCACCTGTGTCGGTGGCACATAAAAACACCATCCGAGCGTGGCCGTCTGCCAGCCTCGTCTGGCACCTGTGTCGGTGGCACATAAAATCACCCACTACACTCTCGGAGTGGTTGGCGTTAGGAAGGGCATCCAGCTGTAGAAACACTGCCAGATCTGACTGGCCTGGTGCAGCCTTCGGGCTTGCCAGACCCCAGTTGAACCGTCCAACCCATGCTAGCATGGAAAGCGGACGTTAAACGATGATGATGATGATGATGATGAACAAGCCCAGATGGTTTGTAATAGGGATACAAAGCTGGATAGTTGGGAGGCTGTGAAGACAACAGAAGTGGAGAGGGATGCTGGAATATCTCAAGGTACGTGGCAGGGAAACATGGGCCGTGACTGCTGAGGACATGCGTAACCTTGTGAGGAATGAAGCCACTATGCTCCGATGGATGTGTAATGTCAGTGTGCATACTCGAGAGAGTGTAAGTACCTTGAGAGAAAAGTTGGACCTAAGAAGCATCAGATGTGGTGTGCAAGAGAGATGACTGCACTGGTATGGTCATGTGGCGAGAATGGATGAAGATAGCTTGTGAAAAAGTGCCACACCCTAGTGGTTGAGGGAACCTGTGGAAGAGGTAGACCGAGGAAGACCTGGGATGAAGTGGTGAAGCACGACCTTCGAACATTGGGCCTCACTGAGGCAATGACTAGTGACCGAGACCTTTGGAAATATTCTGTGCTTGAGAAGACCTGGCAAGCCAAGTGAGACCATAACCTCGTGGCCTATACCGCGGGTGTAACCAGCCCACTTATGCATACCTTTTCCTTCTTTGGACACTAAACTCTGCTTGTGACGACCTGTTGAGGCACTCGTGCTGGTGGCACGGGAAAAAAACATTTGAGTGAGGTCGTTATCAGTGCCGCTGGACTGGTTCCTGTGCAGGTGGCATATAAAAAACATCATTTGAGCATGGCCATTGCCAGCATCGCCTGACTGGCCCTCATGATGGTGACACGTAAAAGCACCCACTACACTCTCAGAGTGGTTGGCGTTAGGAAGGGCATTCAGCTGTAGAAACTCTGCCAGATCATGATTGGAGCCTGGTGCAACCATCTGGTTCACCAGCCCGCAGTCAAATCGTCCAACCCATGCTAGCATGGAAAGCGGACGTTAAACGATGATGATGATGATGACATTGGATCATTGTAGAAGGATAGAGCGGGAAACAACACCCAAATTGCTCCATAAAAGACTGAAAGAGATTGGAATAGAAACTCATGTTGTTGAGCTGCAGAAAAGGCTCATTTTGTATTCTACAAAAATCCTAAGAAAGATTCTTGTGATTTGAGGAAACTTGTCACCAAACAAGGTGCCATGCCGTGAGACTGAACCCAGGACCATGTGGTTGGTAAGCAAGCTACTTACCACACAGCCACTCATATATATATATATATATATATAAATGAATAAATAAATAAATGGAGTTGAATGAAGATGTTAATAAAATTCTTTTACTTTCGACATACGTTTCGAAGACAACATTGGTTTTATTCCAAAGGAATAAACGGTATAAGATGCAATCTTCTCATCAGGAAAGAAAGAGAGCCTCTCTCAACAACAAGACATTATAACAATTACGATGACTGCCTAAATGATAAACAGAATGTTATTAAGTATTTAAAAAAAACGTTAGTAGATTCGACGTCAAAGGCAGATAGTAGGAAGAGAAAGGTTAAAGGAATAATAAGTAGAGAACAAATAGAGAGGGATACGTTGATTAAAAAAATGTTGCTACCCTGGTAACGGTTCATTGAATTTTCCATGTTAATGGTAAACATAGGATAATTCATTCACCCACCTCGTGTGTACCGTTGGCGATTTTTTTCCTCTGTCTTCCCTTCTCTGGATCTTTCCTTCTCCTATGTTTCCGACGAAGAGCTCCGCTCGAAACGTTAGACCCTCCTTCTCTCCTGAGCGTCCAATAATACTATATTTGTTCCACGTCCTCGCGTTGTTGTGTTTTTTGTGCTTTCTTGTTTGGATTAACTTTATATATATATATATATATATTTGTACAGTGCAATTTAACCTAAATCTAAGTGCCCTACCTGTTACCAACCCTTGCCTCTTTCCAAACAAGGTAATGTTGCTTCGTGGCCCGACATGTTTTGACTGAAGACTTACAATGAACAACACTGCTTGTATATGGCAGAGACACTCATTTACAACAATCAATGTCAACACAAGAAGGCATGTACACATACACATGTGTGTGTGCTAATGGCGAGATTCTTTCAGTTGCTGCCATGACATTCGATGTCTTGGGGCTATAGCAAAGATATCTGCTCAAGGTGCCTTGCAATGGGACTGAATTGAAAAACCACATGAAGTGAAAAGTGGCCCACATGGCTCCGGTGCCATGGAGTTGATAACCACCAGGAAAAGACAATGGACATTTATAAATGAGAGACAGTGTTCTTGAGGGTGAGGATGAGGAGGAAGAGGCATAGGTGGAGAAAGAGTGTAAGGCAGAGGAGGAGGATGAATTGGAGGGTGAGGTACAGGAAGAGTATAATGTGGTGGTGGAAGAGGAGGGGGAGTAGGAGGGAGAAGGAAAGGATGTGGTGGAAGAGGGGGACGCAGAGATGAGGGGTGATAAATCTGTGGAATTATGGGAAATGAATGGATGAGAAATGAAGAAGTGAGATGATGATGAGAAGGAATAGAAAGTGGGGATGAGGGGGATGATGCTGATGATGGATGGTGGGTGGTGATGATGATGATGAT
>NW_021829191.1:0-6831 GCF_006345805.1 Octopus sinensis | reverse complement strand
TTCTTTATTGTTTGTCAATATTAAATTCATTGTATTCAAAATATTTCTTTTCTAAGATGAACATAATTTTTGCACAATTCATCGATGAACGAAATGTAAAGAAACATACAGGCACGAACACACCATTTACCCACTCACACACACACACACACAAGCAATGCACAGGCATTGGTGTATAAAATATGTATGCCTATGTATGAGGTTATACACAACATACACATACATACATATAGATGTATAATGATAAATGAAAATTTATTGAACCGATTTTTATGAAGTTTGGTAAACGAATGAAATAAAGTCACGTGATTGAATTTAGAAACAACAAAAATGAATTGCATGTTACGGGATTTATTGTGGATTTTTTTTAGATATTTTACTTCAGAACATTCAGGCGCAGGAGTGGCTGTGTGGTAAGTAGCTTGCTAACCAACCACATGGTTCCGGGTTCAGTCCCACTGCGTGGCACCTTGGGCAAGTGTCTTCTGCTATAGCCCCGGGCCGACCAATGCCTTGTGAGTGGATTTGGTAGACGGAAACTGAAAGAAGCCTGTCGTATATATGTATATATATGTATATATGTGTATGTGTGTGTGTTTGTCCCCTAGCATTACGTCCCTGTCACTTAGCGGTTCGGCAAAAGAGACCGATAGAATAAGTACTGGGCTTACAAAGAATAAGGCGGTGCTCCAGCATGGCCGCAGTCAAATGACTCAAACAAGTAAAAGAGTAAAGAGAGCAAAGAGAGTATGATGCGTAGAAGACAACATAATATTTTTCAATCATCTGGAGCTCAAAGCTCCCGAAGTTGAAGGTCTATGGAGACACGAGAAGAAAGGCAGGACAGGCACGGAGACAAAGAAATGTCGTAGAGACACAACAGCAACAGGAAGTAAAACATCAGTTTCAAACAACTAGGCAAGCCTGCTGGAGGGAACAAGAGACACCAGAGGGGAAACGACAGAGGTTCGAGTCTCAAGCCATTAGAAAAGCCAGCTTAAGAGGATATACGTTAACAGAACACTTCAAAGTAACGCAGATAGAAATGCCTGCCCTCCAGAGAACGGGAAACATCAAACCAACGACAAGTTAGCTTGGAATTTAAAACTTATCTTTGGAGAGGAGCGACTAGTAACCTTTAACTAAGATCTTAATACATAAGCATTACGATAGATGTTTTATGAATACATTTGTGTAGAGTACACACTGGGTCAAAGGTCGGGTGAGCGCTTGTACATATTATAAATACACAAATTTGGTGATTTGTTTAGTCTACTTCTTTTCCCCAAGAGCTTCATGCATTAGTGAACAGTCAACAGCGTTGGAGACCATGGAGATTAAATTTCTGAATATTTGAAAAGAGTTTCCTGTATCATTGTAATTTTTGGTGGATATCAAAATGCCGACATCATGACTGATGCTCAATGCTCTGTGAATACTGTAAAGGCTGTGAGATGTGACACACGCATGAGACTGTGAATCTGTAGCTACTGGGAAGGGACATAGTAGGAGTTCTGATTGTGTCTGCACCACACCACAATTCATTGCCACATCGTTGAGCAGGCAGTGAGTTACGCTCTATACGACAGCTTTGTTGAAACTGCTGCAGACTGGGATCAAACTCTGGCCTGGAGAGTGTTGCCATTCTTCGTCATACCGCTGGAAGGAACCAGACGTGATTGTTGGAGATTTTCTACGACTGCCCCTGCCCGAATTTCTGGTCCCCTAATTCCCCTGATTGTAATACCCTGGATTACTATGTGAGGGGCGCAATTGAGAAAGATACCAACCACTCTTCCTGTAGCACTAAGTTCAAGCTGATGACCAAGATCAAAGAGAGGTTCGAAAATCTCCCCAAGGACACAGTGAGGAACGCATATGCCAGGCTTTGAAGATGTGTTGAGGCTGTGGTGGAAGTGAAGGGCAGATAATTTCAGTAAACCTTCATCTCTCAGCCAAAACCTAGTTTTGACAGGTTTTGAATTTTTAAAATGCTTTTTTTTGGATGTGATAAGGAGTTTTATTTTCCTTTTGTGAAAACTGTCAAATGTATTCTTGTGTTCTTTTACTTGTTTCAGTCATTTGACTGCGGCCATGCAGGAGCACCACTATTAGGCGAGCAAATCGACCTCACGATATATTCTTTGTAAACCTATTACTTATTCTCTGTCTCTTTCCCGAACCGCTAAATTAGGGAGATGTAAACACACCAGCATCGGTTGTCAAGCGATGTTGGCGGGGGGATAAACACAGACACACACACACAAACGCACACACACACACACACACAACACACACACACACACACACACACACACACACACACACACATATATAAATAAATATGGCGGACTTCTTTCAGTTTTCGTCTACCAAATCCAGTCACAAGGCTTTGGTTGGCCCGAGACTATAGTAGAAAACACTTGCCGAAGGTGCCACGTAGTGGAACCCAGATCCATTTGGTTGCTAAGCAAGCTTCTTATCACACACACACGCATTTCTGTGTGTGTGTGTGTGGTGTGTGTGGTGTGTGTGTCCAAAATAGGTTTTTATTCATGTTTGTTACAGCTCTAGTTGCGATCTCTCAACTATATAGAAGCCGTCAGTTTATCGAGATTTCCTTGGAAAATTGATTTGGGAAAAAGTGTACAAATCTCGATGCCAACACATTGTTACTGTTTCTTATTGTACACTGTCCTCTTTTGTTCTACAAAAACCTGCCACACACTGCTTGACGCTTACAGACCTGGATCTTATTCCTTTATATAGAGCGAGATACTGACACAAACACACACACACACACATATTACACACGTTCGTAGGCACAAGAGTAACTGTGGCAAGAAGCAATTATCTTCTGTTATAGCCGTCAGCTGACCAAAGCCTTATAAGTTGTGTATGGTCAGTGCATCTCCGACCGGGTCGATCAATTTGCTCAGTAGAGTAGTATTGTTCCTATACGCCAGGTTGGTAAAATGGTTAAGTCTCGAAGGCACCACCAGATACTTTCTTACAGACCTTGGCCATCAGACAATCGATGACACAGTTGAAAAGGTCAGGGGTGGCCTTTCAATCTTTTTGATCCCCTGTTAATGGAGAACCAGTCAGAATCCTTGCCGTTCACCCGCACGCAGCACTCGGTACTGCTATACACCTGTTGGAACAGGGTGATGGTCTTGGGAGGCGCGTCGACAAGCTTGAGAACTTTCGATGACTGGTTGGGACACTCATATTTAAGTTGCAAGTGAATCTCGTCACCAAGAACCATCCCCGCCATGATTCCTCCTGTCTCCATGATCCTAACATCGCGCCTCAATATTCGCGGGTTCTTTGATCAATCGCTTCATTACCCTGGCTGACAATGAGACTGTCAACTGAGAGATCTTCAAATCAAATGTCAACCAGTCTGCACATTATTTCCTGGTAAACACAATACTTCTTCGAAGGATCTTGAAGGTAACCAATTACCACCGGAGGCCCGAATGCGTGGCGACATGAATGAGTACAGCAGGATCGACCCGAATGCAGCAATGCCGTCTCAGATAAAAGAGGGAAATTCGGCAGAAGAAGCGAACGTCTGGAGGCAGCATCAAAGAGCGACGACATACACCAGGTGTGTGAACATGCTCCAAAGAGCCTGTGCTTGTCTCCAGTCAAGACAGCACAGGTGAAGGATACCAATGACAACGCCGTAGTCAAGGAAACCACCTGCTTCAAACGCTGGAAGGAGAGCTTTAGCCTTCTTCTTCATCACCCAACTGTTCCCATCCATCGCAGCCTAACCGTCGCTATACCACATCACTTACAGGTTGTGTCCTATCACCCCGACGTGGTCAGGGCCACCCTGAAGAAGCTCAACAACAGCAAAACCCTTGGAATCTACACTATCACTGCAGAGATTTTGAAGGCGGGCGATAAATCATGATTCAGTGACCAGCCCACATCATCCACCAGCACCTGTGTGTCTTTCTGTCTGTTTGTCTATCTATCTATCTGTTTGTATGTCTGCCTGAATTTCTAACTGTCTTTCTAAATCTGTTTGTGTGTGTGTGTGTGTGTGTGCGTGTATGTGCACATTTCAGTGTTTGGGTGTATCGCAACATCCACTTTGTAGCCGGTGGTGGTCCATTTTCCTCGACATAACTTAGCGGCTCTGCATTGATAGAATAAGTATCAGGCTAAACAAATAAGTCCTGGGGTCTATTCACCATTCGACTAAAATATTTCCAGGCGATGCCCAAGCATGGCCATAGTCGACTGACACAAGTATGTATACCTCCTTGCGATAATGTAAACTTTCATTTAATCAAGATATCTTTGGCCTTGAAAAGCAGCCTCCAGTATACAACAATCTCGGTTATTTACCATTTCCAAGGTTCTGCTTGCTATGAAACATATGTAACCCGGATCCTATCTACTCCATTCCTTAACTCTTGTATTCTAATTCGCCCCACCGGGCAACCCTAATCGCCTTCCGAGAAATAGGAAAAGTAATTTTTCAAACGTATCGAACTTCGATACGTAAAAACACCGAAACTTCCGCGCTTCAATACGCACTATTGTCTTTGATCGTTTCCCTACACCTCGATCAATGGATTTTATATATCACCTTACACACACACACAAACACACACACACACACAACACAACACCACACATACACACACATACACATATATATATATATCTCTTATTATAAAAGGCAGATTTTATCTGCCTCCCTTTGGGAGTTATACAAATCTACAATATAGGATTTCTTCAATTACAATTTACCTAGCAGTTTTAAGAGTACAATGCATCGCGTCATGCCAGGTCCAGTTTTTAAAATTTAAACTCCAATTAAGCAAAATTTACAGAAAACTCACATTCTGGTGTGTGTGTCAAATGCTTTCTTAGTCTGGTTTACACCACACGCAAACGCACACACACACAAAGGGAGCGAATTGTTTCACTCACGCTATCACCCCTTCTCCTCCTTGTCTTTGCAAGTTGGCAGCTATTAAAGTGAAAACAGTGAATCCGACAGCGATACGATAAAGAAAACGAATTGGTACCTGAATGGAGTGAAATTTAAAAACTGTTTCTTTCGGTGATTTTTCTGAAGAAACTGCAACCAAGCCACAGACTTTCCCAGAAGAGTAAAGCCTTACACTATTCTATTTACTTTTTCGAATGAGCCCATTTGAAATCATTACGGCAGAAACGAACTGTTACGCTAAACGAAAACAAAACGAAAAGAAAGGATAGTTTGTTATTTCCCACAACCTTAAATGAAATTAAGGCCTATTTTGCCATAAATATTATTATGGGTATCAGAAAGTTAACCAGAAAAATAATTCTATCGTAAAATTTTGTTGTATACCCAATTGAATATTAGCTAATAACCCATTTTCTATAGCGATGTTTGAACAAAATTTTAATAATTTTACAGAAAGTACCCAGAATAACAAATTCTATCGTAAAATTTTGTTGTATACCAATTGAATATTAGCTAATAACCCATTCTATAGCGATGTTTGAACAAAATTTTAATAATTTTACAGAAAGTTACCCAGAATAACAAATTCTATCGTAAAATTTTGTTGTATACCCAATTGAATATTAGCTAATAACCCATTTTCTATAGCGATGTTTGAACAAAATTTTAATAATTTTACAGAATGTTACCCAGAATAACAAATTCTATCGTAAAATTTTGTTGTATACCCAATTGAATATTAGCTAATAACCCATTTTCTATAGCGATGTTTGAACAAAATTTTAATAATTTTACAGAAAGTTACCCAGAATAACAAACGAGCCCTTCTGGGTATTAGCGCGCGTCTACGATGAGTCTACGATTAAAAAAAAATTACCATCATATTTTTCCATTTTAATGCATTTTTTTCGCTTTTATATAGGGAAGTAGTAACTCTCTAAAAATATCTACGATGTGTCAACGATTTAAAGAAAAAATTACCTTAATTTTTTTCAATTTTTAATGCATTTTTTTGCTATTTTTTGGCTATAACTCTCTAAAAATGCTTATATAGTTATTTCCCTTACAACCCGAGCAACGCCGGGCGATACTGCTAGTATATATATATATCTGTGATAGACGTTGAGAAACCAACTAAGTGATAGTATCTGTCCAATATACTGCTTGTAGTGTACGCAATTATTCTTACTCAAGTGCTAGTTCCAAGTGTGTGCGTGTGTATATAAACATATATAGGCATATGTATGAGCATGTATATATATTATATATATATTTTGTATATATGAGAGGCAATGCAAGAAGCCATGGGCTTCTGGGTGTTTATACACATATGTATCCAAAGGTCTGGAAATGGATATATACGTGTGTGCGCATGTGTGGTGATAAGGGTGTGTGTATGAGCGAGTTTGGATATACATGTATATGGGTGTGAGTGTATATCTGGTTAGTGGTAGTATAGGTGCATCTGTGGTTCTGTAGTTATATGTATGTATGCTTGCATGGGCTGAGTATAGACAGGTATAGATAGGAATACCCCATCGCTTTTTGTCTACCAAGGGTATGTTATTCCATACTCCTATTAGGAATATTCTACATAAACCTAGCTTATGCACTGGGTCTAAGAACCCGTCTCTTATGAAACTTTACAAAAAACACACGCGTGACTAGTTTCTCATAGATGCTAGCATTTAGTAATTGAAAGGCACCCAAGCAATGAACAGAATAATAATAATAATAATAATAATAATAATAATAATAATAATAATAATAATAATAATAATAATAATAATTGGTGATGGTGTCACAATAAAAACACTGGTAATTGCGCAACCTGATAATCGCTACCTATATAT
>NW_021829190.1:0-5000 GCF_006345805.1 Octopus sinensis | reverse complement strand
ACTGCACCGCAAAATGTGGGAGTAGTTAGGAATCTAATTCGTAGGAGACAGACACACAACCTCACTTTTATATATAAAGATATTGTTTGAAAAATTAAATCCCTTAGAGGGTTCCTGTGGAATTCTTCTGCTCTGTGTGATGGATGATACTTGCCTTGGGTTAAACGAGAACAGCTCAGCAACAAAAGCAATCAACGCCACAACCAATGAGCTGACAAGAGGCCCTTAACGTTTTCGACTAGTCTGTAGGAAATGACACTCATATCTCCTCTCCTTCATCAACTAATTCCCTATCATATTTCTATAAAATGCAAGACAATGGATAGTATATTCCTAGATTTTAGGCGCGTATATGTATGTTAGCACGCCGGGCGAAATGCGTAGCCGTATTTCGTCTGCCGTTACGTTCTGAGTTCAAATCCCGCCGAGGTCGACTTTACCTTTCATCCTTTCGGGGTCGATAAATTAAGTACCAGTTAAGCACTGGGGTCGATATAATCGACTTAATCCGTTTGTCTGTCCTTGTTTGTCCCCTCTGTGTTTAGCCCCTTGTGGGTAGTAAAGAAATATATAATTATATGTGAAATATATATATATATATATATATATTAGTTGCCTCTGTGCAGCATATAAGCTATTGGGAAAGACTCAAGAGATTGAGACTCTATTCCTTAGAGCGTAGGCGAGAAAGATATACCATAATATACATCTGGAAGATCCTAGAAGGACTTGTCCCAAACTTTGGCATCGAGAGTTACACAAATTCCAGACCTGGACGCCACTGCATAGTGTCAAGGACTCCAAATTTTCCATCAAGATGTAGGACAAGATACTGTGATAGCCTGGGCTTTCGAGGCCCACAGCTCTTCAATATCCTCCCGAAGAACCTAAGAGACCTGCATGGGGTGGATGCAGATGTCTTTAAAATAAAACTGGATCTCTTCTTGTCAGGTGTCCCAGATGAACCAACTTCACGGCAGGAGGTGCAGATGAGGGCAGCTGCATCGAACTCTCTCATACACCAGATGGCATTTGCTAAAAAGCATTCGTGAAGTAAAATCATGTAGCAACACCAAATGGCGGTGCCCCAGCATGGCCACAGCTTGTGAGCTGAAACTAAAAAAAAAAATACATATACAAAAAGAGTGTGTGTGTGTGAGGGAGCGAGAGAGAGAGAGAGAGAGAGAGAGAGACAGGGGCAGACAGACAAACAGACATAGGCATAATTGTGCACTACGAAGCATGCTTCAAAACCACTCGACGATAAAAGTGCAAAACGTATACTTGTTTCTTGAAGCATACCCACCCATTCACACGGCACAACAACACGCATATATATATATATACGTATCCACACGCACAGAATCTCTAACATGTCACAGACACTCCGCAACCAGTCTCTGCTTGTGTGCATGATTATTTGTGTGTGTATGCATATATGTATGCACCCATGCATATATGTGTGTACCCATGCGTATATGTATGTACGCATGCATATATTTATGTATGTATGTGTGTTATGTACAGTTGGTTGCATACACGCTTCTTTCAAATTTGTGCGTGTGTGTGTGTGTGTGTGTTTGAATGTGTGTGTATACCTGTGGGTGTATGTGTGCGTCTGTATCACGATGCATGTGTGCATGTATGCGTGTGCATATTCTAGTCGTGTAAGTGTCCATATAAATATAACTGTGGAGTTTTGTGTGAAGTCGGGGGGAAGGTGTCTGGTTTCCAGAGTCTCCGTGTGTACACAACAATGTCTCCGGTTCCACTTTTTGTCTACAATATATTGATTTATACCATAAACATTCTCGATAGAAATGACAGTCAAAATATACAGGAAGCAAAACAGAATATACACACAAAAAGAGGATATCTATAGACAATTGGCTTCGAAACCTCCGGCTTCTATATCCAGACTATGAATTCATATTGATACCAATAATAATTGGAGCATTAGGTTTTGTTAGTAAATGCTTAAAGGAGAATCTGGATAAACTGAGATTTTCAGGAAGAGAAATCGACCGCCTAATTCGGACATAACAAGTGCAATCTGTGACTGGAACAGTAAAAAAATATGCAAGATTTTTCTCAAGTTTCAAATGTTAATTTGTCTTTGTTAACTACCTCCCAAAGATGGAGGCTTGTTTCTTTGTTGGAAATCCGCTCCCTCCACAATGAAAGATTTGTAATAACGAAAAAGATAGAAGACACATACATACATACATACATACATACATACATACATACATACATACATGCATACATGCATACATACATACATACATGCATGCATACATACATACATACATGCATACATACAAACATACACACACACACACATACATACATACATACATACATACATACATACATACATACATACACACACATACACACTTCTCTCCTTTTTTCTCTCCTTATTTCTTTCCTCGTTTTTCTCTCCTTCTTTTCGCTCCTTGTTTTTCCTGTGTCCCTTTCTGTAAAAGAGCGTAGGCTCGAAACGTAAAAGACTTTTTTCTATTCCTGAGCGTTATACTAATACATCTGTTTGTTTTGTACACCACCTGTCTTCGTCTTTTGTGTTTTTCGTAAACTCTCCCTATACATACATACATACATACATACATACATACATACATACATACATACATACATACATACATACATGCATGCATACATATACGAGGGAAGCTGAAAAGTTTCTGAGTTTAAGAGCATCGCGAGAGGGCTGGTTGGAAGCACTAAATTTCGAGTTCTTTTACTGGGCTTAGAAAAACCGAAGTTCCGCTGCAATAAGTGTGTTAATCTGAGAGGGAAGCATGTTGAATAAAACCATAATTAACTGGTTCTCCTGTATTTTCTTAAACTCAAAGCCAGAAGCTTTTCAGCAGTCCGTCGTATGTGTGTGTGTGTGTGTGTGTGTGTATGTGTGTGTGTGTGTACGTGTGTGGGTGTGTGGGTGTACTATTCGCTGGCGATGAAAGTTCGAGTTCCAAGGGTAACCTGTGAATTTTCCTATCCAAAAGACGTTTCAACCCAATATAGTTTTATGGGCTGCGTGATCCAGTTAATAAACGAAAAGAGAAAAAGACAGGAAAAAAAATTATTTCACGCTCTCTCGAAAGTTTAAGGATTCGTATGACGTCAACAATTTTTATGGCGTATACCCGATGTCCAGAATATATATATGTATGTATCTGTGTATGTATATATATATATATATATATATATATATAATATATATATATATTATTACAACATACCATGGCACTCCGTCGGAACAGCCTGCTCGTGAAATTAACGTGTAAGTGGTTGAGCACTCCACAGATACGTGTACCCTTAACGTAGTTCTCGGGGCGATTCAGCGTGACACAGAGTGTGACAAGGCCGGCCCTTTGAAATACAGGTGCAACAGAAACAGGAAGAAAGTGTGAGGGAGAGTTGTAGTGAAAGAATGCAGCAGGGTTCGCCACCAACCTCTGCCGGAGCCTCGTGGAGATTTAGGTTATTTTGGCTCAAAAAACACTCACAACGCCCGGTGTGGAAATCGAAACCACGATCCTATGACAACGAGTCCGCTGCTCTAACCACTGGGTCATTGCGCCTCCACATATTTATATATATGAGTGTTCGTGTGTAAATTCGTATCTGTAAGATTATAAGCAATTCTTAGAATATTTGTTCAATGGTTCAAGATATATTCAACATTGGTTACACTTTATAAATTTATCATAAATACACACATATAGGTATATATATACATACACACACACATATGTATATATGTATATCTATGTAGTTAGATAGATAGATATACATATGTATGTGTGTGTATATGTATATCCATGTGTGCGCGTGTGTGTGTTTGTGTTTGTGTGTGTGTGTGGTATATGTATGTATTATAAATTTATAAAGTTTATCCAATATTCAAGATATCTTAAACATTGAACAAATATTCTTAGATTTTCTTATAGTCTTATAGATACTATTTTACACACGCACACACACACACGCGCAAGCAAACGCACGTTACTATCACAACAACCATCACCACCACCACCACTACCACCACCACCACAACCAGAACCACCACCAAATCATCATTCTTCCACTGACTTAATATTCAGTAGAGAAAATTATACACTAGTCTCCTGAATACGATAACAAACCGGAACACATATTGAAAGGAACTTTACGTATGTATAAATACATGCATACATACATACATACATACATACATACATACATACATACATACATACATGCATACATACATACATACATACATACATACATACATACATACATACAGATAGATATATGTATGTGTGTATTATGCATATATTTATACACAGACAAACGAAGGCACACAGACACACACATACATATAAGACACACAAAGACGCAGACATTTATATACAAGTACGTATATAAGTATTCAGTTTGTAGACGTACAGGTATGTAACCGTATATCTATACATACGTGTCTGTATGCGCGTGTGTATTATGGGTGCATACTTGTAAATATATACGGAAGTATGTGTCTATTTGTGCGTGTGTATACACAAGCTCACACACACACATATATACAGGCATACACACACATAATTCGCGCAGACGCACACGTACACGCTCACATACAAACGCAGGACATTGACTTTGACTGGTGCTATAAATAATTTCCTTATCTAATTTGTTAAGTACTACTTGTCCTCTGTTTGTGAAGTGATAGGACATAACAATAAACATATGCCTCTATACCAGCCGACTGCTTACAATCAATATAACACGATGGTCAGCCATTTTGTGTCAGCCGAAGATAGCACGAAGTTTGTTTAGCCGCCATTTTAGATGGTAACCACACTTAGATATTTTCATAACTCTATCCATCCTAGACGCCTCTGGTTAACGTAAATTAACAGTAGTATTTTATGTGGCTGTTTATCCTCCTCCTCCTCCTCCTCCTTCTTCTTCTTCTTCTTCTTCTTCTTCTTCTT
>NW_021829189.1:0-6738 GCF_006345805.1 Octopus sinensis | reverse complement strand
ATTTGAAACAGCTAATAAACAGTTATTGCATACAACAGTCCTTAATCTACTTTACCTAAATTCCTACCATTGGCACTCTTAGCTTTTTTTTTTATTTTCAATTATGAACGTTACGCATGCCTAAAAGATATTCTATACTATGATAAAGAAAGCTGCCTATTAGTAAATTTGGAAAATGTAAGTTTTACTAAACGAAATCAATTATTAAAGTCTACCCTGTTAGAAAACTTTTATAAATTCCAATTTTAATATATTTTAAAAATCAGAATCTGGTTTGAAGATTTAAACTTCATGATTCAATCACAAAACGCTTTATTCACTGCAACATAGTTATCTTAATGTCTGAATGTTTTTTAACGTTTCTGTTTATATTCTGTATAACAAAGAAGCGTACCCGCCACTTGACTTTGTTTCTGTATAACTTTCTGAAAAATGGATATTTAAAAATTATATATATAACTAGCAGTATCGTCCGGCGTTGCTCGGGTTTGTAAGGGAAATAACTGTATAAGCATTTTTAGAGAGTTATAGCCAAAAATAGCAAAAAAAAAAAATGCATTAAAAATGGAAAAAATATGATGGTAAATTTTTTTTTAAATCGTTGACTCATCGTAGACATTTTTAGAGAGTTACTTCCCTTATATAATAGCGATAAAAATGCATTAAAATGGAAGAAAATGATGGTAAATTATTTTTTAAATCGTAGACTCATCGTAGACGCGCGCTAATACCCAGAAGGGCTCGATATGAATCACGACTATAAGATACCCGGTTTTGGTTAAACTGCACCGCAAAATGTGGGAGTAGTTAGGAATCTAAATCGTAGGAGACAGACACACAACTTCTCTTTTATATATAAAAAAGATTGACGCTTTGATGGCAACAAATAAAAGACTGCCTTTTCCCAAGGATACGAGGTAACTCGAAAAGCACATTTCTCATTTCTTGAAATTATCTTCTCATTTTCCTTTTGAGAATCTTTAAAAAATTTGTTTCGCGTTTCATACTTTCAGGGAAATCTCGAAAAAAATTAACTCTTTTCTCTACATTATTGAGCACACCAGCCTTGGACATAATTAATTGACCCTTCCATTTTATTTCTCTCACATACACGCAACGACAAGTACATACACACGCAAACACATACATATATACGAACGTACATACATACACAGGCACACACACACACACACCACACACACACACACACACACACACACACACATATATACATACATAGATGATACATGCCCACGTACGTACGTATACACTGCACACTTACAAAAATATAGTGCATAACATTGGTTACAAACATTCCAACACGACAGAATCGCTTTAGTCGTCCCAAGATACGATCCAAATTTGTCAAGAATTTAAAATCCCGGAATATATATATATATATATATATATATATATATATATATATATATAGTATTCACACACACACACACACACACATACACACACATATAATATATATAGATATATATGTATACATATATATATATAGATATATATAATACCACACACACATATATATATATATGTATACATATATATATAATATATATATTATATATATATATATACAATATATACATATATATACATACATATAATATGTATGTATGTATGTATGTATGTATGTATGTATGTATGTATGTATGATGTATACACATATATACATATGCATGCATGCATGTATGTATGTATGTATGTATTCATTACAATTTTTTCTGTAGCAACTCTGTTTGCAACACCAGTTTACGCAAAAATTCGAGGTGAAAATTTACATAATATTTGTGGTTTTAGACATTAGAGTAGCACTTCATCAGACATGCATGAAAGTTGCGCTCTTACATCGTACGTCTACCAGATACACACGCATGCGCGCACACATACACACACACACACGCACGCACGCACGCACGCACACACACACACACACACACACACACACACATTTTCTTTGGCATACCGATACAAATAACCTGCTCTTAGAACTCACCATTCATATGCTTTAGGATAAAGCGTTCGGCGAGTACAGTAATATGGGATTAACTTTTAAGGCTCTGGGGAAGTTTTGAGGTGACACGCAAGCACTCACCTCTGAGGGCACTGCAATTTATAGCAGAAACATCTGTAAGCTAATGAAGAGATTTCATAATTCCTGTTCCCTCGTCATTCCATAAATTACCCCCTCCACCTACATGCCCACCCCCACCCACCACCCAAGCAGAAAGTTAAAGTTTCAAGCCTGTAGACTGGAGTTTATTTTACTCCAAGAAGGAATAACAAGATTGCGCTCTGAACTAGGTACCGGTCTGTCGTAAGATTAAACGCCTTAGTAGCTGCTTGTAACCACTTTTCAGTAAAGACTGGATCATCATGGAATGAAGTATCTTGCTGAAGGACACAGTATGTCCATAATATCACGATCGTTGGTCCAATACCCTGACTATTGCAACACGTGTCACCTCATACAAAGACACACAAACGTGTACACACACGCGCGCGCACTCACACACACACACACACACAGACACACACACACAGACACACACACACACATTGTCTGTCACTCTGTCTGTCTGTCTCTCTTTCTCACACACACACATACACATGCACGCGCGCACGCATACTCTAATTAGCTGAGGTTTCTGTGTAGACTTCCTGTTTTCACAACGAGCATGTTGAAGCCAACTGACGTCATTTCCGCCTGAACGAAACCTCTATAGAGTCTTAGTGGAAGCGATGTCGCTAAAGTTTCAAATGCGCGAACACCATCCATCCATCCATCTATACATCCATCCATCCATAAATACATACATACGTGTCTACATATATACATATATACATACAAACATGTTGAAGCGTGCATATAATATTTACATATAGCATTTTTCTTTGCTATTCTTTTACTTGTTATGGTCGGCCATGCTGGGGCAACGCATTGGAAGGTGTAGCGAAACAATTAGATTACAGTATATATTTAAGTCTGGTACATATTCTGTCGAGCTCCCTTTGACGAAACGCTGTATTATGACAACCTAAACAACCGGCATCTGTTATCAAGTAGAAATAAAGAAACGAATAATTATGCACACGCATACATACATACACAAGTACGTGCATGCATGCATACACACACACACACACACACACACACCACACCACACACACACACACACACATACACACACACACACATAGGGGACTTGGTTTTGGAGGTTGAAAATATACCTGAGTCTTAAAAGTTTGTATTTGAGAGACAGAATGATAGTACACAAGCAACAGATTCGGGATCGCACAACTAGGAAAATTCCCGCAAGTAAACACCTAGATCTCGGTGTCGCGAACAAATATCCAAACTGCCAAATTTTTCCTCTGCACCGGAAACATTTGAACCCAATTCCGATGGAATAAGGAAAATATGCTTATTAAAGAATATAAACCACAAGAATATACTCTATAACATACCAGAAGGAGAAAACTCAGATTATTCGTAAAAAACGATTAGAAACAACAGACATAAATCAAAGGTTTAGGATACTGGTTGTCTCCGAGATTCGAAACCCTAACTCCAAACTGCTGTACATTAACACTTTGCACCTTCTCAAACACCGAATGCTGATGTTATCCTCGACCTAACCAATTTGATTTTTTCTTTTGTAAAAACTGGACCTTCAGGAAAGAAAAATAAATATTGAGCTGACCGAGACCCGTGACTTCTTAATGGGACCAACCAGCCAGGACGCTGGACGACCGTCAGACAAAAAAAAGTTATCAAGACCTTTGACAAAAATAGATGACGTATGCAGAAAATCAACCAGCCAGAGCACTGGATCTCTACTGGCTAAAAACAAGTGAGTAAAACAGTCGATAAACAAATGATGTCACCAGGAGGTCAACCAACCAGAACGCTGGATTTCTGTCAAAGCAAAATAAGTGACAAGAACATCTGAAAAGCAAGAGACATGCAGGCAGTCAGTCAGCTAAAATACTAGACGCGCACGCAGGCAAAAAGAAGCAACGTCGTTAAAGTTACAGCCAATTAGAATTGGAACCTTCACCTTAAAAACTATTATATATAATGCAATTTTAGCTTGAAACAGTTCAAGATCTCACCAGCAAAACCTGTGACGATGAATCCTCCTTCATGCATTACGACAGAAATTGTAAAAAATTTTTTTTCTTTATTTTCTGTATTTCTTGTTCTTTAAAAACTTCATCAACTTTCAGTCATGTTTGATTATTATGAAATTCATCGAACATTTGAACTTGTGTTACTGTCTATCTCAGTGAAACTTATTGAATTTTGAGAGTCGTATGAACATTTGATCGTTAAGCAAGTTTTTCCGAAGTTTCTCTTGTAATTTTCACCCCCGAATTTTCTCTCCTAAACTTAAAAAAAAAAAAATATATAGAAAATTGTCGAAACCGGTTTGGTATTTTAATAAATCTGTTAGAAACTTTTAAAACTACAATGTTTTAAAACTCAGGTGCATTTTCAACCCCACCAAACCAACTCTACTATATTCTTTCCTGCGTGGGAATACACTTCTTCTTTTCTCCAAATAAATTCCATCCACAAAATTCACAAGATATTGATTAGTTCGGGACTAGAGTAGAAAATAATTGCTGTAGATGGTACACGATGAGACTAAAACCACAGCAGACATATATAGGTTAATGTGTATGTGTGTATTGAATGCCAGTAACTTTCAATATTTTTGAAATCTCTCATTCTCTCTCTAATATTACTTAAGTTATATCTCTCTTTTATCTCTCTCTCTCTCTCTCTCTCTCTCTCTCTCTCTCTCTCTCTATATATATATATATATATATATATAATATATTATATATATATATATATATAAAGTTATCCAAACAAGAAAACAAAAAGACAACAACGCAAGGATGTGGAACAAATAAAGATTATTGGACGCTCAGAAAAAAAGGAAGAAGGAGGTTTGACGTTTCGAGCGGAGCTCTTCGTCGGAAACATAGGAGAAAGAAAGATCCCGTGACGGGAGGACAGATATATATATACATATTTATGTATGTATACCACACACACACATATGTATACATATATTACATACATATATACATATACATATATATATATATATATATATATATATTATATATATATATATATATATATATATATATATATATATATATACATTACATGCACACCACACGCAAACGGCCCCAACACATATGTACACTGGGAGTTTGTTTGGGTATAAAAGATTCTTTGCCACTGTCTGGATTCAGTCCCACAGCGCCATATCTTGGGTGCAAATGTCTTACTCGCACGCGCAAGCACGTGCACACACACGCACGCGCGCACACACGCACGCACGCAGCTTTTCATATATCATATTTAACATAAATGCATTGTGATAAGCAAAACATATTGCAATATTCGTCCGCGTGAAGAGAATATGCATGTATACCAGTGGGAGACGGAAACCGTGCCAGCAGCGGTGAATGCAAACGTCAGACGTATTCCTGTCTAAATAGCATTTTGAATACTGTATTCTAACTACCAGCCTGCGAAGACGAATTTTGTCAACACATGCGTGAATGAAGCATGTGCTTTGGAGAACTTTCCAAAGTGCAGATACAAGGACCGAAAGAAGACTTCATATATATATGCGTGTGTACCGTTGGCGATTTTTTCCCCTCTGTCTTCCCTTCTCTGGATCTTTCCTTCTCCTATGTTTCCGACGAAGAGCTCCGCTCGAAACGTTAAACCCTCCTTCTTTCCTTCTTTCCTGAGCATCCAATAATACTATATTTGTTCCACGTCCTCGCGTTGTTGTGTTTTTTTGAGCTTTCATGTTTGGATTAACTTTATATATATATATATGGTTGGAATTTACAAAAAAAAACCCCAACAAAACACGAAGACAGGTGTGTAAACAAGAAACAGGTGTATTTGTTTAACGCTCGGGAAGGTGAGAAAGTCTTTTACGTTTGGAGCTTACGTTATTCAACAAAAAGAAACACGAGAAAATAAACAGAGAGAGAGAGAGAGAGAGAGAGAGAGAGAGAGAGAGAGAGAGAGAGAGAATATAAAAAAAGCTTTAGTGGCTAGCGGTCAATCATGGTGATGGCCGGACTGAGGTGGTCAGACACATATATATGTGTGTATGTGTGTGTGTTATATAAAATATCAAGGACAAGGCAATGTGATATTTCTTGGACATTTATAAATAGAAAGGTGGTCTTACAGCTGTTTCAGGGAAATAAATGGAGTCTCATCATCAGAAACGAGTTAAAAGGGATTCTGTTGAAGGAGTTAGTAGAGTTCATTTTATAAGAAGTTATTTTGGAAAGGTAGAGATATACAAGAAATTAGATGTAAAGCAGAAAATATGAAAATAAAAATACATGTTGAATGCTAAATTTGCTGTTCCCTAATCCAAGAAATGTGCTGTGTAGAATAGGTAACGAGGCTTCTTTTCCCTGATATGTAAATTCCAATAAGAATTCTTCTATTGAAGCTCTTTTAACTCGTCTCTGTTGATGGTAGATCATTTATTTCCTTGAAACAGCTGTAAGACAACCTTTCTATTTCTAAATGTCCTAGAAATATCACATTACCTTGGCCTTGTTATCTTATTTTATTTAACATATACACGCTCACACACGATCCACATAAGACTCCTCAATCATGCTGTTATTCAACCAGAACTTTAACAGTGGTCTTTCCGTAGAACT
>NW_021829187.1:2500-6963 GCF_006345805.1 Octopus sinensis | reverse complement strand
CTCTCTGTATATATATATATATATATATATATATATATATATATATTATATATTCACAATTTTTTTCTAAATTCTTCTCTCTGTTATTTCTGTGTTCCTCTCTGTTGAAGAGCGTAGGCTCGAAACGTAAAAGACTTTCTCACCTTCACGAGCGTAAATTAATACACCTGCTTGTTGTTATAGACCTGTCTTCGTCTATTGTTTTTCTGTAAATTTCAACTAAATCCAATATTGTCTACCAGAATACATATTGGGTATTGGATAATAAATTTGAACAAAATATGAAAACCTTAGGGACCATAATCAAAAGCAGCCAATATGCGAGTTCTGAAGGAAGCAAAAGAGAATGTAGTGTTACATGACCAAATGGCATTTTGAAGTCTTTTTGTAATTAGAATTCCTTGAATTTCTCATTATATTACGAAGACGTAGTGACTGTTCTCTTCGGTTTGGCAATTTTATTTTAGCTTAGTGACTGCAATTATTGAATATCCCCTATGAGGGAAGCCGTGATAAAAATGAAAATGTTTGCTTCGACAAAATTGACAATCGATATCCATAATATTGCATAAATGACGCAGTAAATTTTCTTCTAAAAAAGAATTGTTGTCGATTCCGTTATTCTCAACTTTTGTGTTCGTTTTGAATAATATATTTTTTTGTCTTCTGGTAGATATTGAAATATTTTGCTTCGGTAACAATAACTCTGAATCTGTTCCTAACAACTAACTTTCTTATTCTCCTTCCATCTTTTAATTTTACAATCTCTTCGGTTATTCGTCTTCTCCCGCTCTCTCTCTCTCTCTCTCTCTCTCTCTCATATCTTCTTATCTTTTATTTGTTTCAGTCACTGGATTGTGGCTATGCTGGAGCACCAAATTGAAGGGTTTTAGTTGAATAGATCGACTCCAGTACTTTATTTTTGAAGTAATCTAGCCCTTTTCTATCGTACACTTTTGACGAATTGCTAGCTTCTGGGGACATAAAAAAACCAACAGCAGTTGTCCAGCGGTAGTCAGACAGAAACAGACTCAAACACACACACACACGTACACTCCCTACAGAGTTGTCGTATACTCATAAGGCATTGGTTGTTCCAGAGTTATAGTAGAAGACACTTGTACTATGGATGTGCAGTGGGACTGAAACGGAAATCACCCAGTGGGACAGTGTTGCACAGTGAGATTCTTAATCATACAACCATACTGCGTCAGATTTTGACACAAGGCCAGCAATTGGGGAAGGGGCTAAGTCGATTACATCGATAACACCGCCCTACATTTGCTCAGCTGGTTCTTATATTATCGACCCTGAAAGTATGAAAGGCTAGGTCAACATCGCGGAATTTGAACGTAAAGACTAACGAAATGCCGTTAAACATTTTGTCGAGCGTGCTAACGATTCTGCCATCTCGCCGCCTTAAATATTTCTCTTCATATTGCCTCCATTCAACTGATGTTGCTTTACTCGTTCCTCTCATTGCCTGCAACCAGAGTTGCGATTACACTCCATCCTTTGAGTGACACTCCCTCCTATCCTCTGTGATAGGCATGGTACTGGAACGCCGGTCAAATGTTTTGTGTTGTTCTTACTTTATCATTAAGTCAAACCTAGTGCATGAACTGCACCATTTATCCCTCTAAGTTTGTTAAAACGAAAACTAGAGATACATTCTGTTGTGTCTGGGAGAGTCATTTTCTTTTTGTGCCTTATAATGTAACACACTCACCGGTAAAATTTCCACTTATTTCTTATTCTAAAAAAATAAAAGTAATAAAAAAAAAACAAGTGGAAATTTTACCGGTGAGTGTGTTACATTATAAGGCACAAAAAAGAAAATGACTCTCCCAGACAACAGAATATACTTCAACACACGAACTCATATAAAGAATCTTGCAAACCAAATCCAAAAACGGAATAGAGATACATTATTTTTAATTAATTGACTGTGAAACTTTGCCAAGGTGTATGACCCATTCCTTAGGTTGTTGCATAGCGTTGTGGCATTGAATAAGACATTTAATTTTTTGTTGTCCCAATCCATTAAGCTGGCAAAAATGAGTAGTACTTGTATTTCAAAGGACCAGCGTTATCACATTCTGTGTCAACGCTGAATCTCCCTGAGAACTAGGATAAGGGTAAGTGTGTCTGTGGAGTGATCATCCCTTTGCATGTTCCTTTCACTAGCAGGCTGTTCCGTTGACCGAATCAACAGGAACCTTCGTCATTGTTACCGACGGAGTGCCAATTTTCTTTCTTTTTGTTGCACTCACGTTTGCAGGATTCAAGATTTCAATTTCAGGATCGGGCCATGCGTCGTGTTCTTGAGCAAAACACACAACTTTTGCTCAACTCAGTTGCAAATGAGTAAACCCACAACGGACTGGCGTCTAAGGGAAATATTATGACCCCGGTCACAATATCGGGCACTGAGATTAACTCTTCCGTTCCTCTGATTCCTGACACTAACTTTTCCGGTCATCTGAGTCCTGAAACAAGCTCTTCTGTTGTGAATGTATATAGTGCTCTTTTTATAGTTTCCTCCTGGCAAGGGAAATATTTCGAAGGATAGCATAGTATATAGCTTTTAGTTTTAAAATAATGTATCTAGAAATACAATATCTTATAGCAACTTCTAATGATGTAAATAGCATCTTCGTAATTAGACTATTACTAAGAGAAATATGCTGGCAAACATTTTGGCTTACAGGCATCTGTGCTGTATTTAATTATCTATCAGGTGTTTGGCAGCGCTGTTTCATTTCTGGACAGTGGAGAGACATAAATTAATAAATAAATAAATGAATATAGATTTATAAAGAGTTAGAACAATTTAATATAGTAAATGAAATAAACGTATTGTGAATGTAAAATTGATTACATTGCAATAGTGTGTGTGATAAAGAGATTCATTTCGCATTTATGTAGCTTAAGTTTCAATCCTACTTCGAGACATCATTAACAAGTGATTTCTGTCATAGTTACAAATCGGTACAAGGCTTGTGAATTAATTAAACATGGATAAGCTAAGAGGAATTACCCAGAGTGGCCAGTGATATGTATTTGAACGACATAGACAAACACAAGTATAATGAATACCATACAGCGTAAATTCTGGAGCAGGTGTTTCCAAATAGTAATAAGGATCAGCCCTGTTTAGGAAAGGGAGATAATCTTCAGAATCAAAACCTCTCCAAAAACTGACCTGCCATTAAGGAAAAGAGGTTTAATGTCCGGAGATAAGTATGGGCGTTTCCGACGATTTTATGCAAGTGTTTTTGTTTAGTAAAGGGTTGACTTTCAAGATGCGTGATATTATGTGTTGATTGGCACAATCGCTAGAGTGTTAGAGAAAGACAAAAAAAAAAAATGTTCGTTATGTCACAGTAAATTCGTGATTTCAAATCCTACCAGTATCGACTTAACTCCGTTAGATGAAATAAATAACAGTCAAATAACTATTGGAGTCATTATATAATTCACAACAGGTGATGTCACATCATGGCTGCTGTCCTATGATGGAAACTGCTAAACAGAAATGAGTTCATTAAATATTTTTACACCACCACCACCACCACCACCACCGCTACTGTCGTCACCACCACCGCCGCCACCACCACTGTATATGAATATACGCATATACATATGCATACATATATATATATACACATACACATACATACACACATGCGCAATCAGCCGAAATTGCGAAGATAATCTGGTACTTGACTGAGGAAAGAAAACTTCGATTGACCCGTCCTTGCTTTCTTTGTATCGTCTATTTGGATGTTTTGTTGTCCCATTCTTTTATCACCTAACTGTCCGGATGTTTAGCGTTCTTGTCCCATTTTGTATTATATATATATAATGGATATAAAATGAATGGTTTACACCTAGTAGCTTACTGGTAAAGCACGGTTATTTTCACAGCGATCGTTATGTTATATGGATCATTGCTAATGATTTGAACTGCAGTATTGGGACAGTTGAGCGGCTGAGGGAACGATACAATGCCACAAAAGCACGGACGATCGTCCACACACTGGCCGACAGAGGGTTACAACGGCACGTCAAGATCACCACTTGCACCGACAGCACTTGCAGGACCGATTCCGGAAGGCAACGGAATCAGCTAGGCAGACCATAGGGACTTACCACAGTTTGTGCTGGGATATCTCGCCGCCGGCTGATATCTTTCAATCTACCTTGTCGACATCCGGCTAGAGGCCCCATCCTTACAGATCGACATCGATGGGCACGTCTGCAATAGATTCAAAAACGTCAGAACTGGCGATATCACCAGTGGAGGACTGTAGTCTTTTCAGACGAAAGTCGATATTGCATTTCTGCGGCAGATGGCAGAGCAAAGGTTTAGAGAAGGGGTAGACGTCATGCCGATCGCTGTGTGGTGGACAAAGATTCATGCATGGGGAGGACAGAACATCATAGTACGGGGCGGGATT
>NW_021829186.1:0-6942 GCF_006345805.1 Octopus sinensis | reverse complement strand
TAGGTGGAAAAATTTATTGTGATTTCTCAGCCTAGAAATAAATATTGTATTGAATTTTTCACTGATTTTTATTATGTTATACAAACAGTTTGGTAATATAATTCCGCCCCTTACAAGTTTGATTTTTATAAAAGGTGTAGCTAGAAATTACATAGATTTATATATATAAGTATGAATGTATATGTGAGTATAAATATATATAATAATTATTTGAGGGAATATTAATCCTAAAGTAGAGGGAAAAAAATTCAATTTAGAAATAATAAATCAAATTTCACACGATATATATATATGTAAAAAAACCTTTTATCAATTCATAATAAACAATTGAATTACACCATCTAGAAAATTACATATAATAGAAATATTAAAATTAAAATAACAATAAAATACCAATGATTAAGTAATTTGAAATAAATGATAAATAATATATATATATATATATATATATATATATACTTATTTAAAGGCAGCAGAAAATTCAACAACCTGTTACTCTGAGTTTCCCGTTGCCGTTCATCGGACAGTTTTTGCATGTATGTATGTATGTATTATGTATGTATGTATGTATTATTATATAAGTATGTATGTATTATATAAGTATGTATGTATAGCGAGAGAGAGAGAGAGAGACAGACAGAGACAGAGAGAGAGAGAAATACACACACGTATGCACACACCAACGGATTTGTGTCAGAATTCCCGACCATGAGTTTCTAGCTTCCGACTGAAATTTAATGCAAATCCATTTAACATGAAGTGGCTGAGTGTTCTACAGACACATGTAGCAGCAACGCAATTCTCAGGCGGATTGAGCCTCACGCGGTGACAGACAAAGCAGGACCTTCCAAACTACATTTGGATGCCAGTAACAATGAAATAAAAATAAGAAACGGTTGCAGATGCTTTGAAACAAATATTTGAATATCTAATGCTGATGAAAAGATTCGGTACTTAGGAAGGGAATGCCAAAGAATGCATTTGTATTAAGAACATTGAAACCAGTGAGTGAATTCACTGTATCAAAAGATAGAATCGACAATGGTAATATCGTGCAAAGCATTCGGGAATTGTTTATGAAGCTCTAAGTTTCAGGATACGGTATAAAGTAAACGTACTGGTGTGAATACAAGGCAAATACACACGCATATGCATACACATACATGCACATACATGCAAGCATAAAATAAATTGCTGTTGGGGACACCGTATTTCGTTATGTAAGCATCATATAATACTAAGTATCTATAGGTATAACTTCAAAAAGTGATTGACTAGCACTGCTAACATGGGAGGGATAATATATTAACTTATAATTACTTTAATGATCATGCTACCTTTAATTACTTGGCAGTATATTATGGCTGCATAAATGTTAGCACGCCGGGCGAAATGTTTAACAGTATATTGTCTGTCGCTACGTTCTGAGTTCATATACCGCCGAGGTCCACTTTGCCTTTCATCCTTTTGGGGTAGATATAATCGACTTAATCCGTTTGTCTGTCCTTGATTGTCCTGTCTGTGTTTAGCCCCTTGTGGGTAGTAAAGAAATAAGTATATTATGGCTGTATGACGAAACACGGTGTCCCTACCAGCAATTAATATGTCAGTTAGGGTGGAGTGAAAATGCAGCTTTCGGAATTGGTAACTAAGAATCGATATTTTGTTGTGATTTAGGGTTAAAAGAAAGGTATAAAAACAACTTTGCGTTTGAATATTCTTTTTAGGCTCCGCAATGCAATTGAAAAATTTTAAAAACCGCTATTTTGGGTTGAATTTTGGATTTCATGGATTATAAGTTGTAACGAATAGATATTTCTACATAGCAGAATGCAAATCAGTAAATATAGTATCCTTAAGAGAATAAAGAGAACTATAAAGAGAACGGGAGTGTGAACTTCTTTCCAGTGCTGCTGCAACGGTCGTTGCATGTGGACGTATGTTGTACGTGTGTGAAGTTTTCTGCTTTATACCTTGACATTGGGCCATTGTATTAAAATTTATAATCGTGTTTCTTTTAGTGTTGTTTACATTTAGTGATGCCTCCTGAGCGAACAACGCGTCATGATATTGAGTGCCCGATATCTGGTACTCCATGTGATCTTAACAAGCGAGTTTTGCCAATTTACAAGAACTTACTAAAGAATGTAGTTAGGAAAGATCCTTCAATCAAACAAATTTTTAAGATTGTAACAGAAAAGATCATTTTCCTTTGGCAAAAGGCACCCATCCCTTGTGTTACGATTGAGTCAGTTGAACCGAAAATATCAAATTTTTATCTAAAGTACCAAGTTTTACTAAAATCCGTGAAAAATAGAAAAAATGTGCCATCGTTTCAAACAGTGTGTAATGTGTTTAAAAACAATGCAACACACCATTTATTTGACATTTATTTCTTTTATTTCTTTTGCTTGTTCCAGGCTTTAGACTGCGGCCATGCTACGTCACCGCCTTCAAGAATTTCAGTCAAACGAATCCACTGCAATACTTGTTTTGTTAAGTCTGGTACATTTTCTATTAGTCTCTTTTGTCGAATCTTTAAGTTACGGGAACGTAAACATAGGAGGGGACAAACACCGAGAAAAAGACTCGCCCTCCCACAAACACATATTTACGTGAACGACGGGCCTCTTTCAGTTTCTGTCTTCCGCTTACGAGGCTTTGGTCGGGCCGAGGCTATACTAAGAACCTTGTCCAAGGTGCTACGCATTAGGATAACACGGAACCATGTGGTTGGGAAGCAAACGTCTTACTACAAAGCCACACACACACACACACACACACAATATACTCACAATTCACACATGCACACACATGCATACACACGCACAAACGCACACACGCACACACAAACACACACATATACACATGTACATACACATACGTATGTACATACATACATACATACATTTATGCATGGAGGTTTGAAAAGTTAAGATATACAAACCGTTAGATCTACATGTGCTTCTAACAGTCTGTGCGTCTAGGCTTACGAAGGCTTCCCACTGAAGAACCTGGCCTGGCAAATATATTCTGTGTGTTTGCTAAAAAAAGAGGTAGAAACCGTTCGGTCTGGGATATAGCTGAGATGGTAAATGCTTTTTAATTTTCATTCCTTTCATGAATTTATCCCTTTTTGTGTTTCTAGCACTACGCTTCCTTATTTGGAAGCCTTTTATTATATATATATATATATCTAAAGAGATCGAGAGCGATATATATAAAGAGAGAGAGAGAGAGAGAGAGAGAGAGAGAAAGGGAAGAGAGAGAGAAAGGGAAGAGAGAGAAAGGGGGGAGAGAGATAGATAGAAATATCCGAGGGAGTGACAGGAGAGATAGAGAGAATGAGAGAGAGGCAGTACTTTTTATTAATACATTGGCTAAAATGTTTCCATTTTGGCACTTTTCCAAAAACGGGACACGCTTTGACTGTCAGAATCTATGGAAGTGCCTAATCGTGACATAAGTGTGTTTTGTAGAACAAAGAATGTTTCCACTTCTCTGAATAAAATCATATTTGTATATTTAAATCATACACTGCTTTTTTTCTCTCCACTTTTCTATTTCGAGATCTAAAAGGAATCTAAATTGTTTAATAACTGTATTGATAGTTCGTTATCGTTAATTTCCTTTTTTTGTTATCTTTTATCTTTTGTTTTAGCCATTGGACTGCGGCAATGCTGGGGCACCGACTCGAATGTTTTTAGTTGAACAAGTCAATCCCAGAACTTACATCATCATCATCATCACCACCACCACCATCACCATCATCACTCATCATCATCATCATCATCATCATCATCATCATCATCATCATCATCATCATCACCATCACCATGATTATGATCATGATCATCATCATCATTATTATTTATTATTATTATTATTATTATTATTATTATTAGGGCAGCGAGGTGGCAGAATCGTTAGTACGTGGTAATTCGCATGTCACTACGTTCTGAGTTCAAATTCCACCATGGTCGACTTCGCCTTTTTATCCTTTTGTGTCGATGTAATCGACTAGTCCCCTCTCCACAAATTTGAGACCGTGTGCCTCCAATAGACATCATCATCATCATCATCATCATCATCATCATCATCATCATCATTATCATCATCATCATCATCATCATCATTATCATTATAACTATTATTATAATTTTTATTATTATTATTATTATTATTATCATTATTATTATTATCATTAAGACCGTGATCTCAGTCACTTAAACAGCATCGAAATCGGTGTAACTGGCCAAATATGAGGGGTTTCTGAAATGTTCCTGGCTTTGTGTAAAAGAAAATATAGGAGTATCAATCAATTACGATTTTATTCAACATATCCCCCTCTCAGATTCACACACTTATCGCAGCGGTTCTTCAGTTTTTCGAAGCCTAGAAAAACAACTCACAAGGCCGGGACTCCAACCATGCCTTTCGCAATTCCCTTAAAGCCAGGAACTTTCCAGCACCGCTCGTGAGTCCTATGACACGTGGTAGTAATATAAAAATGCATCCATGCCTAACTGTCTTCTTATATGGCGAGAGTTTCTCTGTGAAGTTTTTCTGTTGCTAGGTTAGTCGAGTTACCCTTAAGACACATGGAACAACAGCGCACAAAGTATAGCAGTTCATAACTTCACTTTCTCACAAAATGCTAAACCTTTCATGGTTAAAATATTCGTGTTTTTTAGTCGTAGGACTCGTGACAGTGATATCCAAGGCTTGTTGTTGTTGTTGTTGATTATCATCATCATGGCGACGACGAAGATGATTTCTATTTTGAATACAAAGACGGAAATTTTTTGGCCTAATCGATTACATCGACCCCAGTGCTCAATTGGTACTTATTTTATCGACCCCGAGAAGGATTAAAGGCTGAAGATGTTGAACACAGAACGTAAAAGACGGAAGAGACACCGCTGAGCATTTTGTACGGCGTGCTAACGATTTTATCAGCTGGCCGCCTTACTACTGCTACTCCTCCTCCTCCTCCTACTACTACTACTACTACTACTACACTAACCTACTACTACTCACCCCCACCACCACCACCACACTACTACTACTACACACCACTACTACTACAATACTACTACCACACACCACCACCACTACTACTACTACTACTACTACACTACTATACTACTACTACTACTACTCTCCTACTCTCTACTCCTACTACTACTACACTACTACTACTACTACTACTACTACTACTACTACTACTACTACTCTCTACACTACTACTAACTACTCCTACTACTCTACTACTCTACTACTACTACTACTACTACTAACTACTACTACTACTACTTGATAATGGTGATGGCTCATTTATCGCAAAATTTTTACATGCAACTTTTTTGTCTTGCAAAAAAACTATAAAGTGGAAACGAGCTAAAACGGCTTCCGCCACACGTAACACAAACATAAAATATCGGCCAACGCAGAACAATACAAATACGATATTGTTCCCCCCCCCCCATTACAATGACAATCAGCTTCTCAATTTATTGCACGACGTTCTATAATTTCTTGTTACCAATATTACCCGCGATCATTGCAAAATCGATAAACTGAATCAGAATATACACAAATCATATTTTGTTTTCAATCGTAATAAATGATAATCTATTATACCTTATAAGCAAATAACCGCTCTGTAGGTTCTCACTACTAACTTATATTGTGTATAGAGGTATTCTATCTGTCTGTCTGTCTTTCTATACATCTAACGATCTATCTGTCTGTCTATCTATCTATCTATCTATCTATCTATCTATCTATCTATCTATCTATCTATCTATCTATCTATCTGTCTATCTATCTATCTATCTATCTATCTATCATCTATCTATCTATCTATCTATCTATCTATCTGTGTGTCTTTCTGCCTCTGTCTTTTCATTACCAACATTATATATATATGTGTGTGTGTGTGCGTGTGTGTGTATGTGTGGGTGTGTCTATTATCAGCTACTTACATACAAACCTATAGACAAGCATGCGTATATATGTATGTATGTATATATATATATATGTATGTATGTATTTATGTATGTATGTATGTATATATGTATGTATGTGTGTTTATGTGTGTTTACGTCCCCGTAACTTAGTGGTTCGGTAAAAGAGAACGATAGAATAAGTACTAGGCTTACAAAGAATAAGTTCTGGGGTCGATTTGCTCGACTGAAGGCGGTGCTCCAGTATGGCCACAGTCACATGACTGAAACCTGTAAAAGAGTAAAGAGAGTATATATATATGTATATACATATGTGTGTATGTGTGTGGTGTGTCTGTGTGTGTGTGTCTTTGTGTTTGTCTATCCTACCATTTGAGAACAGGTGTTGCTTTGTTTATGTCCTTGTAATTTGGATGTGCGGCAAAAGTCACAGATAAAACAGGAATCAAATTTTTTTTTAAAAAAGTCTTCGTGTCGATATTTCTGACTAATCATTTCAAGGCAGTGCCCCAGCAAGGCCGCAGCCTAGTAACTGAAACAAGTAAAAATAACTTGCAGACAGCAGTTTGGGTTTCTTCTTTGTGACATTTTACTACCAAAATAGATTAAATACTTCGAAATCTTTACATTCCAACGATCTCATTACATTGTATTGAAAGCTAACCACTACAAGCTAACCGAACGTTATTTTCCTATTTATTGCATCTCAAGTTTTGTGTCAAGAGTTTACTATTAAGAGTTTTGTATAGCCAAAGTTCAATAACATTTTTGTGTAGGGTTTTTTTCTTCTTTGCGAACAAGTTTTCCAGACCCTCTCGACGTTCATAAAAATCCTACCGATTTTCATTTTGGTAAAGAAATATTTAGCACCATATTCTCTTAAAAAACTACTATTTCTTTTTGTCCTCCTTCGCAGCTATCTCAATCCTCATATTAATTTAACTGCGGTGATGTACCAATTATTACGTTTCAT
>NW_021829185.1:0-6860 GCF_006345805.1 Octopus sinensis | reverse complement strand
TACATTTGTATATATATGTGTGTGTGTGTGTGTGTATGTATATGCGGCTGTGCATACATGTTGATATTAGTGTGAAATTTTACATAAAAACAATGCAACGGACACCTTTTTGCCGTTTACCTTTTAACTTTTGCAAGAAAATTTTGACAGTGTAATCGAAGGATCAACATGTTTGCTTTCTTGGGACCTTCTGATAAATGCAAGCAAACCGAAGCGTCAAACTTTTTCCTGGTAACTCTTAATACTAATATATTATAATAATGAGGTACACATACATACGATCATTCACACCTACGCGTGCGCCCACGTACGCGCTTGCACACACACACACACACGCTCACACACAGACAGACAGACATACACACACACATCCATACAGACACAGACAGATAAACACAAACACAAACACATATTCGTGCATGCATATATCTGTACATGTATGTATATAGAGGTACGCTATGCCATAATATAGCTAGAGCGTGTGCCAACCGGGGTGGCCCTTCAATATGCCTCCTTCAGGCCCCCACAGATAATACACGTTGCCTATAGCAGGCTCAAAAATACTGCGCACCCATAAAAGTGTCTTCCGGTGCGGACCGCCCCTTCCGCCTCACTTTTGCTACGTTATGCGTTATAGATGCTGCACACACATGCACGCATAAATACACTAACATCTTTAAATCTATAAAAATGTTTCAGCTTCAAAGCTGCGGTCATACTGGAGCACCACCGTTGACTGAGCTACACTAACATTTGAAACCTCCTCTGATATGTCAAATTTAGTCAGCGAGGGAGTTTGATGTCGCTCCCTCGTCTGTGTTTCCTGCCGTGAGGTAGGCTTTCCTAGAACCCTTGACAGGAAGAGATCCAGTTTTACGTTGAAGACACTTATGTGTATATTGTTATTTCAATTAGAGATAGCGGCACTAATAACCTGGTGCTAGAGCTCAATAGATACATAGGCTTCAGAACAAAGCTTCAGTCGAGTGCAGATCAGTGATAGGAAATTAAATAAACCGCAAGGGAATAGAATATTTTAAAATTGATAATTGCACTCCATACATACATGCATACGTATACACACACACACACATGCGCGCGCGCATATATATATAGGTGCAGGCGTGGCTGTGTGGTAAGAAGTTTGCATTCCAACCACGTGATTCCGGGTTCAGACCCACACCTCGGAGTGGATTTGGTAGACGGAAATTGGAAGAAGCCCTATATATATATATTTGAGTGTGTGTGTGTGTGTGTGTGTGTGTGTGTGTGTATGTATGTATCTGTGTCTGTGTTTATCCTCCGCTCACACCATCGCTTGTGTATTAATGTATCCGTCACTGGTGTGTTTATGTCCCCGCCACTTAGCGGTTCGGCAAAAGACACCTATAGAATAAGTACTAGGGTAACAAAGAATAAGACCTAGGGTCGACTTCTTCGACGAACACACTTTAAGGCGGTGCTCCAGCATGGCCGCAGTCAAATGACTGAAACAAGTAAAGGAATAAAAGAATATATATGCATATATTAGTTGGTAAATATTGGGTCGAAAGCCTCTTTAGGATAGAAAAAGGTGAAGGCTGCACGTGGGATTCGAACTCGCGTCTGTAGATACGACTAGCGTTCTAACATTGGACCAAAATACTCTTTCGAATTTCCTCTATCCATTTTAGAAACGTTATTCTTACGAGGGAGAATGGATTGTTGTTGACGATATAAGAGTTTTATAGAGTTTTTTTTTTGTTTTCTTTTGTTTTTTTTTTTTTGTTTTCGGAGCACTGGAACTCGAGGGGAAGCATATCACATGATATTAGGTTGAAAAATCTCTTTTGGATAGAAAAACTTGCTGGTTGCCCTCAAACACACAGCTCGTGTACACAAGACTGGTCTCCTATCATAGCGCCATACATACATACATGCATACATACATACACAAAAACGCGTACACACAAACGCATACACACTACACATATATGTGTATATATACATGTATATATATGTATATATATATACGTATATATTTATATATGTATCTAAATGTATATATACATTGTGTAGATATATATACTATATATATATATTACGATATTATATGTATATATATATAAACCACACGTCATATGTATATATCTGTGTGTGTGTGTGTGTGTTTGTGTATTATACAATCGAGAGAACGTGAATTAATAGTTTTTTGTAACATTGAATGTATATATTTATATGTGTGTAAGCGTGTGAGTGTGCGTTTGTTTGTGGTGTGTGTGTATGTATGTATATGTATATGTAGATAAATAGATTGACAAATAGATAGAGAGACAGACAGACAGGCAGAGACAGAGTGACAGAGAAGCAGGTATTTAGATGAATAATGAAGTAGATACATAGATAACTAGTCAACAGATAGATACAGATTGATAGATAGATAGATAGATAGATAGATAGATAGATAGATAGATAGATAGATAGATAGATAGATAAATAGATAGATAGATAGAGAGAGAGAGAGAGAGAGAGAGCAAGTGGAGAGAGAGAAAATGGGAGAGACACAGTGAGATAGAATGTTTGATAGTGAGATTGTTTATTTGGCTTTTAGTTACGGTTTAGTGAAGACGCATATAAGAAATAAAAGCACATGCTATATTGACTGCCATCATATATTGCATGCTTTGGGGGTATTTATCTCTGCTCTTAATCATTAACACCTTGGTAATTATTAACTGTTTTTATTCTGAAACCAATTCACAGCATCCAGTCCGGGCTGTAATGACCTAATGCTGAAAGACCAGTCAAAAATGTCGATTTGCATCAGATGTATAATTTCCTGAATCGGGTACTCGGAGTATCAGAAATGTTATTTATTTAAAACTAGCAGTATCGCCCGGCGTTGCTCAGGTTTGTAAGGGAAATAACTATAAAGCATTTTAGAGAGTTATAGCCAAAAAATAGAAAAAAAATGGAAAAAAATGATGGTAATTTTGTTTTTTTAGTAAAAAAAGGGTGGATGCGTCCCCTAGACAGTTTCGGTTTGTGTTATTGAATCTCGACCCATGTCGAATTTATCGATTTTTTTTCAGAACTGGGGGAACTTTTCAAAATTTTCCCTGCGTTAGTTTTGATTATGACATTGGCTAGTGTGTGAAAGGTTTCATCAGAATCGGTTGAAAGTCCGTGGTCAGGGTGAGGGTTTACCAAGAAACAGACACAAGAAACACGACAGACAGAACTGCCGGTTATATATAGAGAGATAATAATTTATTTATTCACATATACATACATATCTATTCTTGCATGTATGTATTTGTGTGTGTGTGTGTGCGTGTGTATATATATATATATATATATATATAGATAAGATATAGATATAGATATAGATATAGATATATATATACATACATACATATGTATGTATTTTTTCACGTATCAGTGGATATATATATATATTATATTATTTATAAGTATGCTTATGTATCTTACGTATACATATATAGGCGCAGGAGTGGCTCTGTGGCTATTGCCTTGCTTACCAACCACATGGTCAGGTTCAGTCCCACTGCGTAGCATCTTGGGCAAGTGTCTTCGGGCCGACCAAAGCCTTGTGAGTGGATTTGTTAGATGGAAACTGCAAGAAGCCCGTCGTATATGTATATATATATCGACTCTCTCGTCACTGACATGTGATCAGAGGGAAGCCATCTTTCCAACTGCTATCTTCAAGACTAGACCGCTTATCCTGTCTCTCTCATAAGCCGTCTCCTCAAGCGTTCATAATAATTGTTCCATCGTCTTGGCTTAGCAACCCTCATTGTTTGTTTTCACTGTGTTATTCTCTTTGTTCTGTCTTTTACTGTTTTTACTGTCTTGTTTTGTTCTTACTTCTGTTCTTGTTACCACTTTTACCCCTCCGCAAAAAATAACAAATTTTATTTAATTTGCTTTGCGGGAAGGACTGTTTCAACGAAGTCGCGTCTTCTCCTTACCTTATGTAATTCGTGTATCTTTTTATGTTCTATTTGCTGCTGCATAACGTACAAATTGTATTTAAAGCTTACAATTTTGTAGGACCTTATAAAAAAAGATAAACACGTTTGCTGAGAACAGCCGAGAGGATAACTTCTAAGCAGACGTATCCAATACAACTGAGAAGATCGAGAAGAAAGTCTTCTGTCACTGAACCCATTTATGCCTCTTTTGAAGTGGCATGGATTTGTATCAAGACAAATATCATTGGAAAACGGGCAAGAAGTAGCAGAGGAAATGTCAAGAGATTCTTCTCTCCAATAATGTCACAGTGCATCGAGGACAAACGAAGTGAAGTGCGGTTGCCCTTGCCTAAGTGTCAAAGGAAATGAATCGATCTCCATGTCAGATCAATATTCAAGTGGATTAATCGATTGGCGTCTTAAGCATGCACCGTTTAGTTGTATTATACCGACACGTGGCACGATGATAACTTAAAGGGTAGGATTTTATCTTCGGAAATATTTTCAGATATTACCAAAGCTTTTGATATTCTCCAACTCTAATATTTGTTTTAACATGATGGTTTCAAATTTTGGAACAAGACCAGCAATGTCAAGAGAAGGGCCAAATCGACTATATCGACCCCAGTGCTTATTTTAGCAATCCCGGAAGGATGGAAGGCAAATTCGGCCTTCAGCGGAATTTGAAGCCAGAACATAAGGACGGACGAAAAGCCGCCAAGTATTTTGCCTGGCAACATGAATTCGAACACGCTACGAAGCATGTGTATTGCTGGTACATTAGCATGAATTGGACTCAATTCTGCTTTTGATACTCTATGGGGAGACTGTACTGAACCCCAAACATTTGCCACTGTGTCTTTCCATAAAGGCGGCGAGCAGGCAGAAACGTTAGCACGCCGAGAGAAATACTTAGCAGTATTTCGTTCGTCTTCACGTTCTGAGTTCAAATTCCGCCGAGGTTGTCTTTGCTTTTCATCTTTTCGGGGTCGATAAATTAAGTACCAGTTGCGAACTGGGATCGATCTAATCGGCTGGCCCCTCCAAAAATTTCGGGTCTTGTGCCTAGAGTAGAAACGAATTTATCTTTCCTCAACAAGTGATTTCTGTGAAACTTCACCACCAAACAATAGTACATGTTTTCGTTCTGAATACCTTCTGGTACATTCGAATGTGAATGTACGAAACACTGTCGTATTTCGTCACAGGAGAACAAATTCTTTCAGACGAATTTGCGTTCGTAGCACATTCGATTTATTAGGGTAAGGGCACTTTGGGACTTAAGTTTATGGCTCCTTTTAATGAATATAGTAAGTTATTTATTGATACAGATGTCTACCAACCGACATTAAATCGTCCTATTCATATTGAAAAGGGAAATTCTGAAACTCCAGCGAAGTGGAGATTATCTCACAGTAAAGCTCAGATTAAACCTCGTCGGCATACAATTTTCGTGGGAAAATTTAACACCTAAATGCTAAGAGCTCATTGATATTTTGGTCGAAACTAAACCTAATATGAAATGAGTTTACCTGCCTCGAATTAAAGAGTGAATAGCAGTTCCTGCTTTTAGAAACCGCTGTGTGTTGGCTTTCATGATGTCAGTTGGCTTTTCTAGTTAATTATTATGTCTGAGGAATTTGCTAATACTATATACTGGCAGCTGCGATTTAAACAAATCATGCAGCGATGGAGTAGTTGCCATTGATGTCCTTTAAATCTAAGCGAAATTAGACTAGTATGGTGATCTAGCTCACTCTGGGGCGGTTATCTTTCCCGTCAGTGCATAGACATGCGGTTCCTACGGCTATAAGCGAACCTTTGATAATACCTGAGTTAGGTGTAAGTTGTTAGACTTAAGTAATTATTCTCGCTTAGTAAATCCGAGTGTCCTGCTCGGGACTGCATAGTTTCCGTAGAGTACGTAATAGTATTAATAAGGACCAGGTAGAGGGGGCATTTTCCACATCTATAATTTTATTAAACAGTTATTTACAGCATTCTTTCGTGGGCCCACGCGCGTTTCAACGGCAACGATTGCGCAGCCGATGCAGTTGCGGATACTTATTATCACACACGTATGCTGAGATACATTTTACTAGTCTCTCGTTCACACATAATATATACTTAACACAGAGACATCTCGATAAACCATGGTGTACGTATATTCCGAAAACACACATTTACGCACCTGCAAAAACACAAACACTCACACACACTTGTACACCGACAGTTACACACACAATCTCACAATTACACATAAGCAAACACACACGCACACTGACAGTCATACACAGACATTCATACACACACGCACACACACATAAACGCATACATATATACGCACAAATATAGACTCTGAGAGTTACAAAAAAGTTGGAGATCGGTATAAGGGGAAAAAATCCCATATACACACGTACGCATTAGTTAGAGAACACACACACACACACACACCACACACACGCACGCACACAGACAGACAGACAGACACACACACATACACTAACACTTACACAATACTTAAAACTGCTTCCGAAGATTGGAAAAGTGAAACTAATGCGCGCGCACACACACACACACATACACACATATATACACATATATATACACACACACACACACATACACACATATATACACATATATATACACACCACACACCACACACATATATATATATATATATATATATATACATGCACACACACACACACACACACACATATATATATATATATATATATATACAGGATATACACATACATATATGTGTATGTTGACTATGAGTTGAAGGTATGTATATCTGCATATATGCATGTGCGCGTGTGTATGCTATCTGTCTGTCTATTCCAACGCACTTGTTTTTAAAGGCCTTTAATTGTA
>NW_021829184.1:0-2500 GCF_006345805.1 Octopus sinensis | reverse complement strand
TTCTTTATCAAACATGGAAGGTTGGCTGTAATTCACCCACATTGCTATCTGTGCGTAATTTCGATTGTTCAAAGAGCATTAGAAATATACGTTGATTATAAAAGTGCATTTGGATTTACGAACACGCTGTATTAGAATATAAGTACTACATGCATACGCTCACACATACATACACATATACATACATAGATAAATTTATACAAGCATAGATAAATACGTATATACGTACACACATACATAGAGAAATAAGTACATGCACGTAAATATATAGATTCATATATCGATAGATGTGTGTGCTTCTGTGCGTGTGAATGTGCATGTGTGTGTTTATGTAGATATGCATGTATATGTACATTACACACATAACTATATATAATATATATATATTTATACATAAACACACACACACATACTATATATATAGATATGTTATATATATAATATGAATATATATATATATGTGTTTTATATATATATATATATATGTATTATATAATAATATATATATATATATATATTATGTATCATATATATTATATATAAATATATAATATATGTATATATGTTATATCTATATACATATATATATATTTATTATATATATACATATATAATAATATATATATATATATATATATATATATATTTATAATGTATATATATGTATATAATATAAATTATATATATATGTATATATATATATATAAATATAATATATATGTATATTTCTATATATCTATATACATATAATATATATATTTATATATATATACATATATATATATATATACATATAATATATATATATATATATATATATATATTATATATATATATATATATGTATTATACCTGCGTAGACATACTTACACACACGTATGTCAGTATATATGGATTTCACCGAACGGGGAAGTTTCACGGAGTACAGAAATATGTACTGATTAATCTAGGTATGCACACAATACCACACATCGGTACATAGGCATAGATATGCCGATACATATATATATATAGCACTAAGAGCTGTTGAGACTGCAATGGACATTCACATGTATACCACATACATACACGGCACATGCATTTGTGTGTGTACGTACATATATATATATATATATACTATATATATATATATATATATATTATATATAGATAATATATGTATATATATATATGCATATAAACATCTGCTTGAAGTGTGCTTTAGAAACACAACGTTCCCCTTTATGCGTTAAAGACATTATATCCTGAAGAGACGCACAAATAACTTCGTTCATTCTATTTCAAGTATGAGAGAATTAAATATTGAATCGAATTTGGAAGCAAAGTATGTTACCCAGTCGATGGAGTCCAACGCTCATGTAAAGAACTCACGGCGGTGTTTGAAAGAATAAAATATTATGCCTAAAGCTTCTTTCCTGACATAGCGCACATATATCCGTATCGATCCTATCTTCAAAGACTGATCGGTAATCCGGTATTGATTGTAGACAAATGACCAGTGGAACATAGAATTGGATTTTATATAGAATAGAACTTTAAATGCATCGACAGAATAATGTTCATTCTTATCTTAGGCAAAGTCAAGAAATTCGATAATTTTAAACATTACAAAGTCTGGCGTTTCTGTAATATCGAACATTTTGTTCAAAAATATATATATTCTAAAATTAGAAATATTGAATTTCTAAATGTCTCAGAGAGACATGAGCGGTGGTGGAGCGATAGAGTGGTTGTATACTGTCAAACACAACGTGACAGTCCCGTAAAGGGAATCACACCACCGCCATTTAGCCCTAGGAAACATCGACGCTTCCTGTCGGGTTTGACACATTTTCTGTGTCCTTATATTTGCAAAGGGGAGGCAATCACCCCCGCCAGCTAGGATTAGTACCTGGAGACATGTTTCTGGGTCTTGCCCGTCATCAGTCCGGGGTATTAAGTCCTGCTAGCTCCCCTTTGCAAATATAAGGACACATGAAATGTGTCAAAGCCGACAGGAGGCGTCGATGCTTCCTAGGGCTAAATAGCGGTGGTGTGATTCCCTTTAGGGGACTGTCACGTTGCGTTGATAGTATACTACCACTATATATATATTCCAGAATATGTAAATGGTAAAAATCAATAAAATTTCGCAATAAGAATTCAGTCGAATTCGTTTCCACCATTCTCTCATTACATTTGTTCCACCTATTTGTTATCATGGCTTTACGACAGATAAGAACACCATCGAGTAAATATATATATGGTGAAATGCGTTCCAACCGTGACCAATTATTTTTATTTGATGAAAACTCTCAGCTTATTTTGTTGGTTATGATGGAAAATGTCAGCTGCCCACAGCCAGCAGACCAAAGTGACACTTGTTTACTGATCATGGTTGAAGAACCTTTCGGACAGCAGACTTGCAATTCCAAGCAAAGATGTTTTTTGTAGGTGTTCTATCTATATATTTATACTATTCTTTTTGAGTCGAGCCATGTTGGTAATTGTGTATTGTTAC
>NW_021829183.1:0-6889 GCF_006345805.1 Octopus sinensis | reverse complement strand
ACGGCTGGTAGGATTAGATGACATTTAGCTATTATTTCTTGGGAGTCGACAGAGCACGTGAGCTGTCCCTAATTCGCTCGCTATGTATTCAAGTTAATTGTGATTTCGTTTTAGTTACTCCATGAAGGTTCACTATGACGACGATGGCAGCTGTAAATCTAATGTCATTAAGACAATAACTTTCTTTTAAGCAACGAATTTGACGGAGTAATGGAGGACGTACATAATTTATGTTTGCATGCGTGCATTATGTATGTATGTATGTATGTGTATTTGTTTGTATACATATATATATGTAGATATATGTATATATATATATATGTATATATGTATATATATATGTGTATATGTATATATATGTGTGTGTGTATATATATATATGTATATATATTTGTAGATATTCTATGTATACATATATATGTAGATATATATATGCATGTATATATGTGTGTGTATCTTTGTATACATGTACGTTTTTACGTATGTATGATTGAATGTATATCTGAATGAGCACATGCATGTATGCCACGTATGTAAACTTAAGTATATCTATATCTATCTATATATCTATCTGTCTATATATCTATCCACTTATCCATCTGTCTGTTTATCTCTCTCTCTCTCCTCTCTCTCTCTCTCTCCTATATATATATATATATATATATACACGCACACAGGTGTGTGTGCGTGTGTGTGCGTGTGTGTGCGTGTGTGATTACTTTCGTTAATAGGAACGTCTATGTGAAGTGTTAGATAATAAAAATTATATTATAGTACCAATATATGTCATATGAAGTTTTAGTGACAGAAATAAAGTAATACTAACTTTGGTTTAATGGCCTGTCCACCCCGTAAAGACTTGCGGGGTGGGTCTTCTTTCATAAAACGCTCACACTGACACACACACACACACACATGTATGTATTTCGCTCGCAAAACATTATACATCCTCTCTTACTCCCTCTCTCATCTCTCCCCCCTCTCTCTCTATTTATATATATATATATGCAAACGTACACATACGTGTATTTAAACATACGCAAGTATATGTGTATGCATATAAATAAATATATATATATATGTTCATATATATGTGTGTGTATGTGTACGTATGTTGATGTGTACATACTTGTGTGCATGTATGTATGTTTATTCATATAAAACAGAAACATCAAACAACCAAACTGCATAAACATAGAAACGTCTAAAGCAACAATCGAGGAACGCCATAAATATCAAGAAATTGAGGAATTTGAAACTGTCAGCGCGTTCGTCAGAGAGGTGCAACAGTACAATATAGCTTACACAGCGTCTCTCTTTCACATTAAACTCTGTGAAATATTGATCATTTCCTTACTGTTTAGGTTTTATCAGAGAATAAATCTTTCAAATAGGGAGATTTATCGTTTTTAATTTCTCGATGCTTGGTTTGAGATTTTAAATTACCAAGTCGTCGTCGCCGTCGTTGTCGACCATAAAACGTCCTCATCCACAACTTCATCATCGCCATCGTCGTTGTCAACAATTATCACTTTCCTCAATTATCTATCTATCTATCTATCTATCTATCTATCTATCTATCTATCTATCTATCTATCTATCTATCTATCTTTCTATCTATCTATATGTCTGTCTGTCTGTCTGTCTGTCTGTCTGTCTGTCTGTCTGTCTATCTATCTATATATCTGTCTATCTTTACTATCTATCTACTAGTTAGTTTCCCAGTTAACACCAATATGGTAAAAAAAATAAACCCGTTAGATTTCCAGAAAATTCTTGTGATCTATTGTCCCAGATATCGCAATGGTCCATAGCTACGTCACTGTCTCAGAATCCAAGTTCACCCGCACTTTGTTGCAGAGGAGTGGTCACATACTCTCCCATCTCTTCAATATCTATATATATAAAACTGTAGTTGTGTGAGTGTCTGTCCCCTTCGATTTAGATTCCTAACTACTCCCGCATTTTGCGGTGCAGTTTAACCAAATTCGGGTATCTTATAGTCGTGATTCATATCAAGCCCGTCTGGCTATTAGCGCGCGTCTACGATGAGTCTACGATTTTAAAAATAATTTAACATCATTTTTTATTCCATTTTAATGCATAATTTTTCGTGTGTCGATGGCGACGGAGTTGGCATCCATGGTCACACCTGCACCTGTTTGCTTCTCCCCTTCTTCCCTCCCTCGTGAAGCTGTGGGGAAGGGAGTGTAAGGAAATCAACGTCGTAAGCGTGTCAAGGGAACCAGCGTTCTTTTAGAACAACGACTTCATGGCTTGAAGACACCAAAACAGAAATGGCTAAGAAAGCCCGAATTGGCATCTATAAGGGAAGTAACTCTCTAAAAATGCTTATATAGTTATTTCCCTTACAAACCCGAGCAACGCCGGGCGATACTGCTACTCGGCTATAAACTTGGAAGTGTATTTAGAGCACTCCATCAATAAACCTGTGATATCATATATATTTATTTTACTATACTGGTGTTAATTAGGGAATTGACTTCTACAAAACAGCTTTTGTTTTAGCTCTCAACAACAACGTCAGGGCGGTCGTATATTAATTATATTTCATTCTTAGGTCTCATCCATTTCTCTTGATGCGTCGATCACTGTACCTTTCATCTTTTATTTGTTTCAGTCATTTGACTGTGGCCATGATGGGGCACCGCTTTGAAGAGATTTCAGTCGGACGAATTGACCCCAGGACTTCATTCCTTTTTGAAGCCTGGTAGTTATTCTGTCAGTCTCTTTTGCCGAACCGTAAAGTAGCATACATATGAGTAAACACACCGACAACGGGTATCAAGCGGTGGTGGGTGATACAGAGATACACGCATGATATATATGATATATATATACATACATATAATATATATATATATATATATATATATATATATTATATATATATATCTATATATATATATATATATATATATATATATATATATATATATATATTATATTATATATATATATATATATATATATATATCTATATATATATATATATATAGATTATTTATTTATTGAAAATAGGGATGAAAACATCCAATCTTTCACTGGCTCCCCTGTTAAATACCAATTTTGCAGAGGAAACCTTACAAATCGCATGGGTATATATTAAATATAATATAGTATTATGCTAATAAATTTAAACTTTGGATTGTCAATTCTATATCTTCATTTTCGATTTATTTACACACACACACACATATATATATATAAATTTATATGCGTATATATATGTATATATGTACACACATGTAGGAATGTATTATATAGGTAAGAATATATATTTACATCAATGCATGTAATGTATGTATGCATATGTATATATGCATGTATGTATATTTGTGTGTTTATATGTATGAATATATGTGTATATATGTATATGCATATATTTACATGTAAATGTGACTGTATGGATGTATATATGAATGTAGCTATGTTGTATGTGAATATGCACGTCCAAATAAAAATAACAAAAACGACAATAATAACGATAAGAATAATAATGATGATAATGATGATGATGGTGATGATGATGATGACTAATTATATATTTTCTTTCTTTTCTTTTTTTAATCTCAGATCAGAGAGATTCAGTAGTCTCTTAAACGAAGAGGATTCCGGAAGTTCAGAAAAACATGAGAGGTAAAAGATGGTTTAAGTCTATTTCTTTCTGTTGTTTTTGTTCAAATTGAGTATCTATTCTCACGGCAGACATTTTTAACCCTTTTCATACCAACCTCACCGAGACCGCCCCACTGCTGCTATGGCATAAACTTCCTATGTAGTTTCGCTACCTCTCCAGACACATGCAGCCTCGGATGCTGTTAGTCTCTCAACAGATCCCCATCAAAACGAGGTAGTTTTTTTCATTAAATCAGTATGGGGAAGTGCTCGTATACAACATTAGATCTCTCTCTCAATCTCTGACTCTCTCTACCTCCTCTCTCTTTTCTCTTTCTCTCCTCTCTCTATCTGTCTCTCTCTCTCAACACAATCTTAACAAGCTGTGGTCGACATGTTCCTGCTGTTGTTTAGTCTTGTGCAAGTCACGATAAAAAAGTATCGTGGTCAACGCATTCTAGATGTAACCATCTCGTCTCTTTTCAGATATTTTTCTATGAAGGATTTCGTTTCAAATATATCCTTCATTACACACACACACAACACACACATTCTCCAGTTCTTGTATTGATGATGGTGGAGGATATCGACACCTTACTTGTTTTCTAAAATGCACCATAAATTTTCAATAATATTGAGATCTGGGGACTGTGGTGACCAGATAAGATGTTCAACTTCACTAGAATATTCTTCGTGCCATTCAGTAACAACTTTAGCTGTGTGAATTGGCGCATTATCATCCTGAAAGATAGCGTTTCCCTCTAGAAACAGTTCCGCTACCATAGGGTAAATTTGATCAGATAAAATACTTAAATAGTCTTGACTATTAATTCTGCCATGAAGGGAAACCATTAGGCCGGTGGATTTCCAAGATATAGTCTCCCAGATCATCACGGATCCTCCTCCATGTTTAACAGGTGGAAGAAGGCAGTGTAGGTCAAATGCTTCTTTTGGCTGTCTCCACACGTATACTCGGTCGATGGTCGAAAATAGGGTAAAGGATGACTAGTCCGAGAAAATAACATTCTTCCACTGCTTTAGCGACCAATTCTGTAGGTTTTTACTCCACTCTAAATGCTTTTCAACATTTATTTTTGAAAGTAATAGTTTTCTGATTGCAGTTCTCCCGTGAAATCTGGCTTTGTGCAGCTCTCGGCGAACAGTTTTTGTGGAAACTGGGTTCTCAAAGTGGTCATTAAGCTCTGTAGTAATTTTGAGAGCTGTACTTTTGTGATCCTTTCTAACAATTCGCGTAAGAAACCGACGGTCCCTATCTGAAAGTTTTGATTTTCTTCCGGAGTTTTGTTTCGACGAGGAGGTTTTACCCTCTTTCTTAAGGGCTGTCATTACTTTCGAGACAGTACTTCTTGATACACCAAACATTTCGGCTGTTTTCGTTACGCTAGCGCCTGCCATACGAGCACTAACAGTTTGACCTCTTCGAAAGTCCGGTAGATCTGTCATTTGAATGAAATTTAATTACCTTCTTTTGATGATATCTGAAAAGAAACAGCAATTTTATCAAAACATATTAAGCAACACTAATAATGATTAAAAAAAACTTTAAAATAAACAAGCTTTTGACGGTTTTAAAATTTCAAAATTATGGTGCTGTGATGCTTGGTGTTTCCACTATTTTGTCCAACCTTGTGTGTGTGTATATATATATATATATATATATATATATATTATATATATATATATATATATATATATTATATATAATTATATATATAATATATTATATATCATCTATATATATATATCTATGAATTAAGGGATTTACGAGATACCACATGGCAGAAACGTTAGCACGCCGGACGAAATGCTTGGCGGTATTTCGTCTGTCGTTATGTTCTCAGTTCAAATTCCGCCGAGGTCGACTTTGCCTTCCATCCTTTCGGGGTCGATAAATAAAATACCCGTTTCGCACTGGGGTCGATATAATCGACTTAATCCGTTTGTCTGTCATTGTTTGTCCCCTCTATGTTTAGCCCCTTGTGGGTAGTAAAGATATATATATATATATAATTATAAATTAAGGTATTTACGATATACCACCAGATACTTTATATATATATATATATATATATATATATATAACGTAAATGTTGTGTGCGTGTCTGTGTATGTCTCTTTACGAGTGTATTTTTGTGAGTATTCAGAGCCAAATATACACACGCAAACACACTCCTCCTGTCCCCCCCCCATTAATGTTTGTTATGATGTTCAGTTGAAATCTAAACAATTTCACATTATCCACATGGGTCACCCTATACTCTTGTACAGTACAAATTTGTTTTTCTTAACCAAGATTGTTGTAGACAGTGACCTCGATGTTTCAGCTAGCTAAGCCAGCGTCGGGCAGCAATATATTAGAATCAGTCGCTGCTGAGTTTAAAAAAAACATCTTTGAGTGCGAGGGTTTGAGTTGTATCAGGTTTTCTTTTATGGTTAGTTGTTTGGGAAAGGGGTTTTGGAAAAATTATTTAAGTTTGGGGACATATTTTTGTTTATAATTTATTAATGCATTTAGAACTTTGTAAACAAGTCTGTAAGATTAACTCTGATGCACGCAGTCCGGCGATAGCTTAGCTGGCCGATACTTCGAATCACTCTCAAAACATTGCTGATTAAGAAGAATATATATATATATATATATATATATATATATATATATATATATATATATATATATATATGTATATATAATTAAATAAGGGTAGAAATTGATATTAATCAATTAAAACCAGTGGCCTAGCATATTTTAAAAAAATCCGAAGATTAAAAATTTTTATACATACAAAATTTAGAGGAATGACCACTAAAAGTGGACAGCCTGTATGCTAGAAATAGACGACAAACTCGCATAGATAATCATTTTTTATTTCGTATATTTTCATTTGTTTTGCTTATTTTTACACTTTGGTTTTCTGCTGAATTTTTTCTTGAGAACACATTCTTCGTGGTAAATGGCGGGTTTGACGTCTATTTCTAGCATACAGGCTCTCCACTATTAGTGGTCATTCTTCTAAATTTTGTATATATATATATATCAATCTCTTTCACTCTCTCTTCATGTGTATACATACATAATACATATATATATATATAATATATATATATATATATATATATATATATATATATATATATATATATATACATGCATATATTTATACACATATATATATTCACACATGTATGTATATGTGTATACATATGTGTGTGTGCGTGTGTATGTAGTGTG
>NW_021829182.1:0-5000 GCF_006345805.1 Octopus sinensis | reverse complement strand
CGAATACATCTTTGATAAGAAAGCACTAATGACATCAGACAGTATTCAACGAATATCAAATGTTTTGACCCTGAACTATAAAACCCTCCCATTGGTGGGTCCGCAGACGTGGCCAAATCCTCGATCATTCTGTCCACCTGGATTCCAGCTTAACTCCTTAACAAGTAAGAAACGCTTTCAGTTGCCGCTCTCATCCTGTAGATGTAATTGTTTTATATATGAAAGGAAGGCTTGAAGAGGAGACAGATGCGACAGGGGCGATGGTGAAACAAAATGGAAAGTTAAAGGAATACGGTGTTTAAAAAAAATACCGATGAAAAACTGTATAAATATAAGCGTCCTCCTTACTGATAATCTGCAAATCCTTACAGCCTACAACATTGTCTTGGGATAATCATGATTGCCAGACGGTAGTACAAGACACGCCTCTGTTCAAAGGGTTGTTCGCACCTTCCTTCCCACAGGGCTGTAAACTCAATCAGGGTTATCTGTTATACTTTTTTTTAGACTACAAAGATACATCTGGCCTGAGGATCGTCTGGAGGATCTGGGAAGACTACAATCTTTCCAGCAGATCTTCTTCCATATCTCATGGTTGGGCTCTATGTAGAAAACTACACGTCATTTTTGTAAACCTCACTGGCGTTTCTCCTTCCTTCGACGAAAGCATGACTGGATTGAAAAGTGGTTTGTTTCCGCAATCGTGATCTCACTGCGGGTTCGATCCCACGTCGAATTATACTGAGCAAAAGCTTGAGCTCAACTCTCAGTTCAACTCAACACTCGTGGATGAATTTGAGCAGACAGAAGCTGTGTACAAGCTGTACTTGTAGAAGCGGTGAGCTGGCAGAATCGTTAGCACGCCGGGCGAAATGCTTAGCAGTATTTCGTGTACCGTCACGTTCTGAGTTCAAATTCCGCCGAGGTCGACTTTGCCTTGAATCCTTTCGGGGTCGATAAGTTAAGTACCAGTTACGCACTGGGGTCGATGTAATCGACTTAATCCGTTTGTCTGTCCTTGTTTGTCCACTCTATGTTTAGCCCCATGTGGGTAGTAAAGAAATAGGTATTTCGTCTGCCGTTACGTTCTGAGTTCAAATTCCGCCGGGGTTGACTTTGCCTTCCATCCTTTCGGGGCCGATAAATTAAGTACCAGTCATGCACTGGGGTCGATGTAATCGACTTAACCCGGCTGTCTGTCCTTGTTTGTCCTCTCTATGTTTAGCCCCTTGTGAGCAATAAAGAAATAAGAAGCTGTACTTGGAATTCCAAATTTCCGGCATTGACACCATGTGTGGTAATGCACCTACTTGAGAATTACGTTAAGAGTGGCCGTATCTACGGAATACTCAGCCACTTAGCACGCTACTACAATGAGGAAGTTGAGCAGCTGATAGGAAAACTGGATACTGAAACGACGAAGTGCATGAGACACACATATATACATAAATGCACATACACATACTTACAAAAACACACACATGCACACATGTTTATGAGAACACATAACCCCCGTGGCACACATGCCCCATCCATCACTAATATACATACGCAGACTCATTATTCGCTTTCCTCCTTATCATCCTCCACTTGCGTTGCTCACAACACATGTAGAGATCTACGAAGCCAGAGTGCTTTCGCCCCACCACTTGCCGATCCAGTTTGCATGTATCTCTTCGCTGCCAGTTTCACCTCTGGAATCCACCACTGCATTTTACACTTTCTCCTTCTTAGGACGCCCCTCTCCTGTTGCATTATACGTTTTCAAAAATGCTCTTAAAAAAAAATCATTTGAGCTTCTATTATTATCATTATTATTATTATTATAACTATTATTTTGTTTGACTTTTGCTTTGCATTTGTACAAGTTGGCTCCAAGTCTCACCCAGAGACCTCAAGAGACAACAAGTTAGAAGTTCATGTTGGTGTTGTGCCTAGGGTGTCACATATTTGGTTTTGTACATAGTGTTGTTCTAGAGAATGCTTAAGAAACCATAAGTAAATTATGCGTTTGTTTTTAAATTTGAGATCACGTAGAAAGTATTTTACGTAGGATATGAGCAGTTCCCATGAGCACTATCTTGTGAATTTCTGCCATTTTGGGATTTCTTTGTATCTGAGCTAGGTAGCAATCAGCCCCTTTTGCTATCATTCCTAGGGTATGTATGGCAACAGGTATTGTTTTAGTCTTCGCAACATCGTCCCACACCCCCAATACACTCACTCAATTGCATACACTTCCACACACCTCCACACATCCCCCCAAAACCCACTGGCATCCCATACCACCGCACATACGTCTATGCTCATCTCTATGCACCAATTTCATTTAAAACATGCATAAACCCGAATCGGCCCTTCCTAACACGTCCACTGAATCGTATTCAAAGGCAGCCTCTCTCTTACTCTTTTACTCTTTTACTTGTTTCAGTCATTTTGACTCCGGCCATGCTGGAACACCGCCTTTAGTCGAGCAAGTAGACCTCGGGACTTATTCTTTGTAAGCCCAGTACTTATTTTATCGGTCTCTTTTGCCGAACCGCTAGGTGACGGAGACGTAAACACACCAGCATCGGTTGTCAAGCAATGCTAGGGGGACAAACACAGACACACAAACACACACATACATATGTATATATATAATATATATATATATATAGATGATATATTATACATGCATATATACAACAGGCTTCTTTCAGGTGTCCGTCTACCAAATCCACTCACAGGGCATTGGTCGGCCCGGGGCTATAGCAGAAAACACTTGCCCAAGATGCCACGCAGTGGGACTGAACCCGGAAACATGTGGTTGGTTAGCAAGCTACTTACCACACAGCCACTCTTGTGCCTAATAATCTTTACTCACTCTTTTAATTTGTTCTGTCAAATTTTCTCATTCTTAAATTTTTCTAAAGAAAGACTAACATCCGAAACTTCGAAACTCTTTCCCTTCATACTAAGTGTTAAACCACAGCAACTTTAGTTACTTGTCCCATATATTTTGTTTTCTGTCTGTGCTCAGGACCTTACATACATACATACATACATACATACATACATACATACATACATACATACATACATACATACATACATACACACATACATACATACATACATACATACACATACATACATACACACACATACATACATACATACATACATACATACATACATACACACATACATACATACACACACACATACATACATACATACATACATACATGCATACGTACATACATACACACACACACATACATACATACACACACACTCATACATATATACATACATAGAAAGCTATTCAAAGACCACAGATCCAATACATCAGTGGAACTGTAATAATCTGTAAAACTTTCTCGAAGTTTATTATTTAAATATATATGAGCATATCTAGATATTCAAGGATATGCATGAGAGTAATACATATATACGTACGTACGTAGATACATGCATACATACATACATACATACATACATACATACATACATACATACATACATACATACATACATACACACACATATATAGTACGTAGATACATGCATACATACATACATACATACATACATACATACATACATACATACATACATACATACATACAATGCTATTCAAAGATCACAGATCCTCTCCATCAGTGGAAGTGTAAAAATCTGTAAAACTTTTCAGAAGTTTATCGTTTAAATATATATGAGCATGTCTAGATATGCCACGATATGCATGAGAATACATACATAAAGCAAAGCATGCAAATCTGCCCATACATACATACATACATACATACATACATACATACAACATACATACATACATTACATAAATACATACATGCATAGAAACAAAACTACCCCGTTGATGTTGAAATTCCAAGGAAGGAGTCTTGGATTTAGATTAGAAACTGACTCTTTCTTTATTGGCAAGAAATCTTGAAATAAAACTGAACAATGACATACATACATACACACACACACTTTTATACGCACACAGACATACACACACATACGTATATACCAACACATGCACACATACGTATATACGAACACATACACACATATATGTATATAGATATTATATATATGAATATATATATATATATATATATATATATATAGGTGTTTATTATACATACACACACACATATATACATTATTGATATATATAATATATATATATAAAATATATATATGTGTGTGTGTATGAAAATATAAACACGTATATATAATTCATGTATATAAATTTCTATATACATATATTGTGTGTATGTGTTCGTAATATATATATACATATATATAATATATATATATATATATATATATATATATATACTATAATATATATATATATATATATATATATTATATATTATATTATATATGTATGTATGTATCCTGAATACACATGAATATATATTTAACATATATTTCACTTATACATAAACAGTAATTCATTCATAGAAACATGTATGCGTACATTACATACTTACACGTACTACACATATTTCTTTTCGGAAAGAATCCGTTTTCCGAAAGGGCTAGCTGCCAGCAAAATTTGGTAATAAAAAGAGAAGTTGTGAAAACGACTAAATTACTTTATAATTATGTGGGTCACATTTCTAAATTATTTAAATTAAACCGACTATGCACTAATTTACCTGCATTTTGCATGTAGATAATTAAGCAACTCAAACATACAATCATACATATTTATATATATATGCGTACATAAATGGAGACGGACCGTACATATACAAGTAGAAGTTTAGATTTTTACCTGTAATTATTGGGGCACTGACATAGGTAACACACTGCCTAAATACCAATCTTGAGAAATTAGCCTTCACAAAACTAGAAAGGAGAAAAGCTAATTCGATGGCTACAGATGGCTGCAGTCTAATGACTGAAAAAAATGAAGGAATAAAAGAATATTAACATAGGCTCAGGAGTGGCTGTGTGGTAAGTAGCTTGCTTACCAACCACATGGTTCCGGGTCA
>NW_021829181.1:5000-6823 GCF_006345805.1 Octopus sinensis | reverse complement strand
ATCTGTATATATATATAATTATAATAAAGGTTTTTTTGCAACAAGTTGCTTAAACACATACTGAAAATATTAGAAATAGCAGTCAAAGGTCCACTATTACTATTACTACAAAAATAAGTCTCCGCAAACAACAGCCTTTGTAACTCATTCTTTTACCATATGTGAGTTACAAAGGCTGTTGTTTGCGGAGACTTATTTTTGTAGTAAAAGGAAATAGTAGTCCTTTGACTGCTATTTCTAATATTTTCGGTATGTGGTTTAAGCAACTTGTTGCAAAAAACCCTTTATTATTATAATTATATAAATTTTTACCGAATATGGTCCTTTCCATACCGAAATACTACTAGGTGAAATTTATTGATTTTATTAAATTAATTATATTTCAACCTTTATCTGTATATATATACTCTTTTACTCTTTTACTTGTTTCAGTCATTTGACTGCGGCCATGCTGGAGCACCGCCTTTAGTCGAGCAAATCGACCCCGGGACTTATTCTTTTGTAAGCCCAGTACTTATTCTATCGGTCTCTTTTTGCCGAACCGCTAAGTGACGGGAACGTATACACACCAGCACCGGTTGTCAAGCGATGTTGGGGGGACAAACACAAACACACAAATACAACACACACACACACACACACACACTATATATATATATATATATATATATATACATATATACGACGGGCTTCTTTCAGTTTCCGTCTACCAAATCCACTCACAAGGCTTTGGTCAGCCTGAGGTATAGTAGAAGACACTTGCCCAAGGTGCCACGCAGTGGGACTGAACCCGGAACCATGTGGTTGGTTAGCAAGCTGCTTACCACACAGCCACTCCTGCGCCTATATATGTATTTGTGTGTGTGTGTGGTGTGTGTGTGTGGTGTGTGTGTGTGTGTGTGTGTATAATGATAAAATGAATGGTTTATATCTGGTAGCTTACTGGTAAAGCACGGTCACTTTCACAGCTTGTGTGCGTGTGCGCGCTTGTATTCGATATGGTTGCCAAAATTTCCTTGATGGATTGACCCAAGTGTGTCTTTAGTCAAAACACTGGAAGTAGTTAAAGAATTAGAAGAAATGATAAGGAATTATGGAAACTTGTGTAGAAGCAATCGTTTCCCCAAAAGATGGGCTACAGCAAATATTCTGCTCAATACCACAGATTTGCTTTAATGCCCTGATGCAGTACCAGGCAGTGGCTCTCATGGCTTCTGATCTTAACTGATTGGAAGTGTTATCATGTATACTGTTTTGTCTTGGTATAAAAGATGGGCTACAGCAAATATTCTGCTCAATACCACAGATTTGCTTGTCAGTTGTTTGGCCTTAACCAGTTGAGCATGTCCCTTAGTGGCTGACGATATGTGCATCTCTGATCACGAGCAGAAGTAATGGGGGAGCATCATAGCCATGTGTTGAGAGGGATTCTTTGGAGTTTGAATAATTCACCTCTGGAAACATGGGTGTTTCGTTCAACATCCTTAAACAACCCTTATTCAGGGACCTTTTGAGCGAGATGGGTTAGTCGACCAGAAGAAAATTCTAACTGGGCCCCAACCTGCAAGGTCATGTGCTGTTTATCTTGATATGAGATCACCATATCGTGCACATATGGTTGTGATGCATGTGCCTGGTGTACCCTTATCAGACGGGTAGTCATGATGGGTATACCGGGCTTCGTATATTTTATCCCAATGTCACTTTGATGGCATGCACTGCTATCTCACTCATTAATAATAATAATAATAATAATAATAATAATAATTACAAATTTTTCTACAAGGGCAACAATTTTGGGGCAGGGGATGCGTAACTGGTAC
>NW_021829180.1:0-6822 GCF_006345805.1 Octopus sinensis | reverse complement strand
AGATACATAGAGAGAGAGAGAGGGATATATATATATAGATAGATAGATAGTTAGATAGATAGAAAGATAGATAGAAAGATAGATAGATAGATAGATAGAAAGATAGATAGTTAGATAGATAGAAAGATAGATAGAAAGATAGATAGATAGATAGATAGATAGATAGACAGACAGACAGGGAGATATATATATATATAGAGAGAGAGAGAGGGGGGAGATAGATAGAGCAATAGAGAGATAGAGAGAGACATAGCTAGATAGATAGATAGATAGATAGATAGATAGATAGATAGATAGAGGATCAGAGAAAGGCAGAGGTAGTGTGTGAAAGAGATAAAGAAAAAAGGAGGTAAGGGCAGTGAGATACAGAGGCAAAGATGTAGAAAGAAAAACAGAAAAAGAACGAGATAGAGAGAGAGAGAGAGAGAGAGAAGGAGTGAAAGAGATTGAGACTGAGAAATGGTAATTGGGAGTGAGAGAGAGAAGAGAAGCAAAGTCAGAGATACAGAGAGATAAATAGTTAGAATGAAAACGAGAGGAACAGAGAAAGAGTGAAAGAGAGAGAGAGAAGGGTTAAAGCAGAGAGAAATACACTGAGATAGAAAGAGAGAGAGAGAGAGAGAGAAGTGAGAGAGAGGGAGAGAAAGAGAAAGAGAAAGAAATACAATGAAAGACAAAGAGAGAGGGAGGGGGATGAAGGGAGAAGGAGTTAATTTTTGCTAAGAAATTGCAAATTTCCAACAATCCCGCTTCGATTCTCAATTGGTAGAAATTCATTTCATTTCATCAAAACTTGTCTTTTGGGAGAAAAAGATTGTTTTCATTTTCCTATCATTACTTGCAGTTCCTTCTTTTCTTTCCCTTTTCTTCCTTCCTTCCTTCCTTCCTTCCACCCAGCCATCCTTCCTTCCACCTTTTTCTTTTTCTTCCTTATCCACGCGTACACACACACACCGGAATCTTTACGACGACAATGCACTCTCTCGCCGAGCTCTCTTCACTCGTGAGTTTCTCACCACCAAAACAACATGGTATCGCTTCCGTACCCACCCTATTAGCCAGATTTAGCACTAGCGGATTTCCATCTCTTCCCCAAGATGAAAATGCAGCTCAAAGGTCGCCGTTTTAAATACTGATCGTTGTAGTTAACCGCCAATTGGAACTTGACTGAGAGCTAATACCGCCTGGAAAATATATCCCCTCCAAACTCTCATATATATATATATAATTGAAAAATAGGATAAAATCTTTATAAGAATTTATCAAATAGTTATCGTGAAAACCTCATAAGGGAACAATCCATCAATTATTCCTCTTAAATATATTTACTTATATTAAGGGCATTACTATACTGTTGTCGAGATCAAGAGTGAATCGAAGGAGGTCCTCGACTCGCTTATGGAAAACGAGTTCTAGGCCAGAGTTGTCGGCAGTCAGAGGTGTGAAATTTGTCAGAAGGGCATACCTCTGGTGACAGCACTAAGATAAATTGTATTTCTTGTTGATGGATACTGCAGGTTGTTGGAGGATATACAGTTTTTCGCGGAGGCAGAGATGATAGTTAGGGGCACCGGGTGAATATGTTGGCATTCTGTGGACAATAGTCCACTTGATGCTGGGTGTTTCGTCTCGGATGTCGTGAAGTCTCCAGAGAAAACGAGGCAGGGAAGTAGAGTTCTCTCTGTCCTTGGATCTGAACGAGTGTATATGCTGGAAGTATCTTCTCTCGAAGTCATTAGCTGTCATACGTGTATAGTGCCTAGTAATGCCATCGAATGACGTAAGGGAGGTTCTGTATGCTACGGCCCTTGAGAAGCATGATCCTTTTAGAGGGCACATGGTGGGATTTCGGAAGTTGCAAGCTGGGGTTGGGAGTGGTGCGGATGCATTTTTACGTCTGTTGATGCGTGCGATGTTAGATGCAATGTTGTCTAAGCAGGAGTAGCTCACCTTAACATTTTGGGGTTAAAGAGTTTGTAATACTTGAGACCTCTGAAGAAGTGTATCTTAATTAACAGCAGGAAACTGGCTAGGTTGAAAGGGGGTTATACCATATAATTTCCCTTTCCTAATCGTTTTGGAATGAGAAGAGGGTGTCTGGGAGTTGTCTACATATGTGGATGTATACTGCTCCCCCGTTAGGCTTCCTGTACGGTAAATACTTTCCCAACATATTCACCCGGTGCCCCCAACTATCAGCTCTGCCTCCGTGAAAAACTATATATCCTTCAACAACTCGCTGTGTCCATCAACAAGAAATACTATTTATCTTATAGCTGTCACCAGAGGTATAACCTTCTGGCAAATTTCACGACTCTGACTGCCGACAACCTGGATATACCTATTTCTTTGCTAATCACAGAAGGGACAAACAAGGACAGACAAACGGATTAAGTCGATTACATCGACTCTAGTATGTAACTGGTACTTAATTTATCGATCCCGAAAGGATGAAAGGCAAAGTCGACCTCGGCGGAATTTGAACTCAGAACGTAACGGCAGACGAAATACGGCTACGCATTTTGCCCGGCGTGCTAACGTTTCTGCCAGCTCTCCGCCTTATATACCACCTTAGTACTAGCTGCTACTCTACATCGCCTCCATTTAGGTCCCGTGATCAACCAACCCCATGAGCAGGACCACCAATTGCCAATCCTCAAAGCTTACCAATCTCCAACGCTTACCAATTCCCAGACTCATGCATGCACACGCGCGAGTACGCTTGTGCATAGGAATGCATGTGTGCGCTCACACTAAAATGCATGCGTATATACATATGTACACACAAATGAATACGCATGTTTGTGTGTATGTGTGTGGGGGGATATACATGTGTATGCATGTGTGTGTATGCGCGCCTGTATGTGTGTGTGTGTACGCGCTCATGTTCGTTCATATATGTATGTGTGTGTGTGTGCATGCATGCGTATATACATGCATGCGTATATACATATGTACACAAATGAATACGCATGTTTGTGTATGTGTGTGTGGGGGGATATACATGTGTATGCATGTGTGTGTACGCGCTCATGTTCGTTCATATATATGTGTGTGTGTGTTTGTGCATGTGGGTGTGTGCGTGCGCGCCCATGTACAGATGGGCATGCTCGCATCAATTCAGACATGCATGCAAAACCATGCACCCACATATACAACTATTTACTTACTTCCCTCCAACAACCAACCATTTCTTGTCCACCTCGTGGTCAATTCCCTGTTCACTATGCGGTATTTTCCAACCAACTGTTGTCGCTGGTATACCGATATACCAACATCAAGCCACGACACAACGTGACCTTCCTCGATCAGTTGCAGCCCACCTCATGATAATAACAATCAACTTCTTTCATTCAAATTTAAAATAGCTGAAGACGAGTATTACGCATGAAACTCGGATTACCAACGAATTTGAATCAAACTGTTTTGATCCACATATGTAACTGACAATAAATTTGTTAAGTGCCATTCTTCCGTTTGTCCACTCAATCGTATATATATATGCATATATATAAATATGTGTGTGTCTGTGTGTGTGTACACATACTTTATTTGTAGGTTAACAAGGCAACCAATGCTTTCGTGCAAATATATTAACATCAATAATTACATCTGCAACAGTGAGTAGTCAGGCCAGCGGAAACACGTGTAGGTCGTTATAATATGCTGTATATAACTATAGAATAAATTGTGGATCAAAATAGTTTGATTCAAATTCGTTGGTAATCCGAGTTTCATGCGTGATACTAGTCTTCAGCTATTTTAAATTTGAATGAAAGAATATATATATTGACAGAAACGGTAAAACAACAAAAGAATGAAAGAGACCTCGATATTATGTAAATAGAGGAATTTTAGCCACTACACACATTTTTTTCTCTCCTTGTTTTTTCTGTATCCCTTTCTGTAGAAGAGCGTAGGCTCGAAACGTAAAAGACTTTTTCTATTCCTGAGCGTTATACTAATACATCTGTTTGTTTTATACACCACCTGTCTTCGTCTTTTATTTTTTCGCAAACTCTCCCTATATATATATATATTACGCTAATATCAAACAGTGAAAATATCTGCTCATTGGTGGCTAAATATTCCTTATTGTAGGTTACCAAAGTAACCAATGTTTTTATGTAAATAGGAACTTCTAAACAATCATTAAGCCTGCCACATGAGAGCGTTAATATTCGTTTCCATATAGGATGAGAATACCATAATCCAAAATGGAGACGAATACCAAGGTTACAAGCGTGTAGCTTGATAATTATTAAGAGATTTGCATGAAAGCATTGGTTGCCTTGTTAACCCACAAATAAAGTATGTGTACACACACACACATATTTATATATATGCATTTATATTAACATCAACAATTACAACGGCAACAGTGAGTAGTCAGGCCAGCGGAAACACGTGTAGGTCATTATAATATGGTGTATATAACTAGAGAATAAAATGCGTGGATGTAAAAGTCTCCATACTCTTTTTTATTGTTAATGTTAATATATACTCCAGACAAGTTTGACCCTCCGACGAAGGATACACGGAATTGCCCATCGAAAGAATTCACGGAGTGACTAACAACTAATTGTTGTCACAGACTCTAAATACTGATCGTTTTGGTTAGCCGTCAACTGGAACTTGACAGAGAGCTAATACGGTATCCGCCCGGAAAATATATTCCAAATTCTATATATATATATATATATATATATATATATATATATATATTATTATATATATATCTATATATATATATTTATAATATAATTTTATTAATATATATATATTATTTTTTAATTTTTGTACATATTTATTATTATTTTTTTTACATAAAACAATGTATTTTTCTTTTTTCCCCTTTCTCACTTTTAAAAAAAAATTTATTCCTTTACAATTCTTGAAAAGTCACATTATGACGAAAACCGGTTTGAATTAATATATTTTATATATTTTATCAATTTTTCAAAAACCTTTTCCATACACCCATTTTCATTAAATTTTCTTTCAATTTAGCATTCTGCATTTTACAATTTTTCCTTGCTTATCATTTCTCCACGTGCGGTCAACACAACCCTACCATTTATTGATCTATATATATATATATATATATATATATATATATATATATATATAATTGAGAAATAGGATAAAATCTTTATAATATTTTATGAAGTAGTTAGTTAGTGGAAAACCTCATAAGGGAACAATCCATCAATTATTCCTCTTAAATATATTTACTTATATTAAGGGCATTACTATACATAAATGCATCACGCTAGGAGGTACTCTTCAAGTAAAAACTACCATAATAAATAAACACATTGTATGGAACGCGAGGGAATGCAACTCGCGTTCGATACAATTGTTTATTTATTAGGGTAGTTTTAACTTTAAGAGTCCCTCCTAGCATGAGGCATTTATGTATAGTAATGCCCTTTATATATATATGAAAACGGGATTGAAGCAGAACTTTAGTCTAAAGACGGTTTTACTGCATCGGTACTTTAGATTTAGATCAATAAAAACAGGAGCAGCTACACCAACACCAATAAGAGTCACAATAACAATATCAATAGCAACATCAAAAAAAGAACGAATCGAAACATTCTGACAAAAGAAAATCCTTTTTTTTAATGAAAACAGAAATATTTTATGTTTCTTTTTGATATCTTAATCAAATATCTTTCCTTTTCATTTATCTTGAAGCGTATGGATAGGAATAAGAAAAGATATATTTTATGGTATAACCCAGTATCTATTCTAGCACGTAGAAGTAATGTTCCAAGGAAATTCTTTAATTTAGTAGATTGCCATATTTCGCCAGGGTGCAAATATAGTAAAAGATATTTAATAGAAAGTGCATTAAAGTTAGTTAGTAAGAACTTTGTTATATCAAAGGTTATGTATACTGTTTATATTAATCAGATTGGCGTATAAACAGTGTACATAATATAAGTTCACCTCAGCAATATAGAAGTGCAATATCAATATTTATAATATTGCATAGCTTAATGAAATAGACTGTGAAACACTGGTGAACAGTGATCTCGCAACTCCCAGAATTCATGGTGATTCAGGCAAAATTTGTATAATACGTCTTTTCAATTTTGTATAAAGTAAAATTATTAAAAATAACCATTAATTAAAAGTGTAATAATGAAAACAGAAAATATTTCAGCAGAAAATAGACGGTAATCGTTTGGCAAAGTCGATATATATTCAGGACTAAAGTCGTAAAAAAAAAACCCCAAAAAACCCCAGATATACCTAAAGTATATACTAAGGTAACTGGATTGACAATCAAAATCGATTTTATTAACATAAACATTCCTTTATCATCCCTGGTAAAAAAAAATGCGTTACAGCTTGTCGAAATTTATATAGTTCTTACATGAAGCAAGTTCTCAAGAATTCCAAATTTTCAGGTCGATTGTAGATAAGGGGTCGATTAATTAAATACCAGTTGCGTACTGGAGTCGACAGGCCCCTCTCCAAAAATTTCGGGCCTCGTGCCTAGAATAGAAAAGAAATAAAAAATGTGGCATAACTTTTGCTTCAGCAAAAAATTACGAATTGTTTTCCGAAGGAGTAAAATTTTGAGCAAAAGACCTGAATTGTTAGACTGTTGTATGCATGGAGCAAAATATCTTTCCTTCAAACATCCGCTCCCTTGAATTTCAATCTGGTTCGGGGGGAAAAAGGGTTGGTTTCAAAGTATTTAAAAAAAAATGTTTATAAAATGCTACTGAAACCACAACTTCATCTCATGAGGACAGTTCTTAAAATTACCTGTCTTGTGTCGTCTCCCACGAGAATCAGAAATTA
>NW_021829179.1:0-6878 GCF_006345805.1 Octopus sinensis | reverse complement strand
TAGCCCCGTGCTCTCTCTCTCAATATATATATATATATAATATATATATATATATATATAACTATATATATATGCTGAGCTGTTTTCCTTCAACGCTCCCACCACCACCACCACAACGATATAAACACCCACCTCCATCACCTTTGCGTTTTCTTTCCCTTCTACTATTCTTAGCTTGATATTCTTATATTTATTTTCGTTGCCGTACGTTCTGCTATCGGAAGCTAATCCTTACAGGAGTGTAGTTACTTTCTATATAATGAGTCATTCCTGGGTGTTTGAAGCGTTTACATCCGGTCGTGTTTTGGAACACGGTAGACTGATGTAGAGAGAGAGAGAAAGAGATAGAAGGAAACAGAAAGAGAGAATGAGAGAGGTAGTGGCGGAGAGAGAGAGGAAGGTCATTATGACATAAAAGACATCTAGAATTATATTTTAACAGTATTTCCAGGTCATATCTATTTATATAAATCTATCGAAACGAATGTGAAAAAGGAAACCACCCTCAATCATGGTAGAATACATTTGTATCCAAATATTTCATCCAGTTTATCTATCGCCCGCTTGCTCGTTAGCGTGATCTATCGATCGGTCGATCCGTCCTTGTGTCCAGCCAACCGTGATTTTGTGTTTATTTGTCCGTCTGTGTGTCTGTTTGTCTGCATTTATGTTAATACGAAATTATAAATGTGCTTGTCGTTCTTATGAGTATCTATCTATCTATCTATCTATCTATCTATCTATCTATCTATCTATCTATCTATCTATCTATCTATCTATCTATCTATCTATAGATCATCTATCTGTGTGTATATATATATGTGTGTGCTTATATATATATATATATATATATATAATATATATATATATTATATATATGTGTGTGTGTATGTATATATATATATGTACTAATAAATATGTATATATATATATGTATATATATGGTGTGTGAGTGTAGAGTGCATTTATTATATATATCTATATTATATATATGTATGCATATGTGTGTGTATATATATATATATATTAATATATTCTGATCTACATTTTAGAGTGTGCTTCTTTCGTATTTATGTTTTTTACAAATGATATATATATATATATATATATATGTATATATATACATATATGCATGTATATGTATATAGATATATACATACATATATACATATATATATACATACATATATATATATACAGACACACACAAACATATTTAAGCATATATACTCATAGACACCTCAAAAATAAATAGACACCTCTCGTTATAAAGACACTATCTCTGGAACTTCAAATTTGTTAATATATTATTAGTTTTCACTTCCGCAGTCAAGTTGATGGAAATACCTCACAGAAGTGCCTCCGACTCATTTGGAATTCCTCAGCAGCATCAACAGAGATATTGTTTCAATAATCCGTTTGACAGGTCGAAGACACAATGTCAGAAGACCCAGGTCGACCTGAACCGGATGCCGTTGATTCTATTTCTTTGCTTGGGAATTGTACAAACATTCTGTTAACCATGGGAAGAGGAATCCCAAGGTTTTGTGCAATTTTACGCTGGTTAAGTCGAGCTACACACCCAGAGGGACCCTCAATGTATCCCTTTTGAAAATCAGGCAATCTTTTGCTTCTGGTGTTCGTATACATATATACGACGGGCTTCTTTCAGTTTCCGTTTACCAAATCCACTCACAAGGATTTGGTCGGCCCGAGGCTATAGTAGAAGACACTTGCCCAAGGTGCCATGCAGTGGGACTGAACCCATGCGGTTCGTAAGCAAGCTACTTACCACACAGCCACTCCTACGCCTATATATACACATATATAATTGTTTTTATTGTTTCAGTCATTTGACTGCGGCCATGCTAGAGCACCGCTTTTAGTCGAATAAATCGACCCTAGAGCTTATTCTTTGTAAGCCCAGTACTTATTCTATCGGCCTCTTTTACCGAACCGCTAAGTTACGGGGAAGTAAACACACCAACATCGGTTTCAAGCGGGGAGGGGGTAAAAACACACACACACACACATGCAACAGGCTTCTTTCACTTTCCACCTACAAGGTTTTGGTTGCCCTCGGCTATAATAGAAAACAGTTGCCCTAGGTGCTACGCAATGGGACTGAACCCGGAACCATGTTCTTACCACATAGCCACACAGCCATATATTTTTCCTCTTCGTGGGTGGATACAAGAAGACAGAACACGTCCCATCAATTTAACGCTCCATTAAACAAATTGTCGGCATTAGATAGCGAATTAATACGTAACCCTTACACTATGAAATAAATAGATTGATAAATAAATAGACAATATTGTAATAATAATATCATAAATAAATGAAATATATAAAGAAAATATAAATAGATAAATAATCGAGATGCACCTAGATCGGATGAAGGAACGGATTGAGAATAAGAGGAATGAGGAATAAAGAGAAGACATAATGAATTTAGTTTGGTGTCAAAGGAACCGACCGTTTAAGAGGTAAACATTGACAACAAACTACCAGAATAAAAACGAAATTAAGCCAGAAAAAAAAACAACAACCTAAGAGTACAAAAAAAAGCACAAATATCCACAGTAATAATACCAGCAGCACCAGCAGCACCAGCAGCATCAACATTAGCATCATCAGCAGCAGCAGTATCACCACTACCACCACAACCGCCACCACAACCACCAACACCACCACCATTACGACCACCATCAAAAACAACAACAACGTGATAACTGCAACATAAGTGGAATTGAAGAAAATAAGAACGAAACAAAACAGTTATACATATATGAAAAAATAAATGTAGATATATATATATGTGTATATATCTATATTATAATATATACTATATATATAGATATAATATATATATATATTATATATATATATAATATATATATATATATATATATATATATTCATGTATATTATATATAAATTATATCTGTCTCTATATACATATATATATATGTATATAAGTATATATATGTGTATATATGTAGTGGATGTATTTATGCATATATATTTATGTATATATATATATATATATATATATATATGTATCTATATCATATATATATATATATATATATATATATATATATATTATATATATATATACATACGTAGTATGTATTTTTATATATATGTATGAATATATATATTTACGTAAATAGATACATAAATATATAAATATGTATATATATGAATATATATGTGTATATATACATACATATATATATATGCATGTATATATATATATGTTATATATTTATATATCTATATCTATCCACACACACACACACACACACACACACACACAGACACACACATGATATATATATGATAAAAAGAAATGGAAAGTGTTGATGAAAATTCTGCTGCTTTTGTTCTTCCATAGAAAACGCCATTTTCTAATAAATATGAAATACTCCGCGACATTATCTTTGATCTTTGTCTTTTGATATACTTCAGTGTGTGTTGTGTGTGCTGTATGATATATGGTATTGCCAAGTCACATCTGATGGCCTGTTAAGGATCATTAAAGTATGAGGGATGGAGGGAGAGAGGTTAGAAGAAAAGGAGGAAGAGAGAGTGGGGGGAGGTAGAGAAAAAGTACGGAAGTATGGTGGGGGAAAAACAGAGAATCGGTTGAGAGAAAAGAGAAGTTCTCTGATGAACGGAGAGAATGGAAAGAAGAAAGAGAGAGAGGTAGTTAAGGAGAAAAGAAGAAAGTGTAGAGATAGGGAAGAGATGGGAGAGAAAGGAGAGTCTGAGAGAGAGAGAGGTGAGGGAAAGGAGAGAGAAAGAGGAGAGAGAAAGAGGAGAGAGAAAGAGGAGAGAGAACGGAACGACAGAGATAGACTTAGAAAGAGGTTCTGAGAGGGAGCGAGAGAGAGAGAGAGAGATAGCGAAAGAGCGAAAGAGAGAGAGAGAGAGAGAGAAATAGAGAGAGAGAGAGAGAGAGGGAGAGAGATGGGGGGGGGGAGAGTGAAATGAAAGAATTTCGAGGAGAAAAGAGATATATGTATATGTTTGTGTATGTATTTATATATGCGTATATTTAGCAGAAACGACAAACCGACCCAAGGCCGAGAGTTTCATGCGATGGCAGTATATATATATATGTATATAATATATATATATATATTTATATATATATATATATAGATATATAATATATATATATATATATATATATATATATATATATATACATATAATATATATATGTGTGGTGTGTGTGTGTGTGTGTATATTCATGACCGCGTGTGTACCGTTGGCGATTTTTTTCCTCCGTCTTCCCTTCTTTGGATCTTTCCTTTTCCTATGTTTCTGACGAAGAGCTCAGCTCGAAACGTTAAATCCTCCTTCTTTCTTTCCCTTCCTGAGCGTCCAATAACACTATACTTGTTCCACGTCCTCGCGTTGTTGTGTTTTCTCTTTGTGCTTTCATGTTTGGATTAACTATATATATATTTATGTATATACGTACATCTACTTGAGATCCACCCATAGTTTCTCTGTAGTAGATATAGATAGAGTTCATAGAAATTTCGAGAAAGATAATTTTGTAATTGTTCTCTGGAAATGTAAAAAAACACATTATCCATCTTAAACACGCGTAGAAAGACATGTGTACACATGTACGATGTGCACATTTGTGCTTACAATCACACAGATACACATTTTCAACCTAAATATGTGTATTACATACGGATTTCTACATTCCCACTTATAAACAATCACACATTGATATAGACATAGATACGTGCTTATACATGCATTCACGCACACACCCATATTCATAATTATACACACATAATTATAACACGTAAATCGTAAATGCAGACATTATATACACACGCATACACATATACTCTCTTTTTACTCTTTTACTCTTTTACTGGTTTCAGTCATTTGACTGCGGCCATGCTGGAGCACGGCCTTTAGTCGTGCAAATCGACCCCCAGGACTTATTCTTTGTAAGCCTAGTACTTATTCTATCGGTCTATATGTACTGCGAAACCCAATTACATAGAAAAATTATTTCACGCTCTGTCTAAAGTTAATAAATTCTTATGACGTCAGCTACATACGCACGCACACACGCACGCGCGCACACACACACACACACACACACACACACACACAGGCACGCACACTCGCACGCACACACGCACGCATATATATTTATTTATTTAGAGAGAGAGATAGAGAGAGAGAAAGAGAAAGATAGACAGATAGACAGACAGATAGACAGATAGACAGATAGACAGACTTTTTTCTCTCCTTGTTTTTTTTTTCTGTGTCCCTTTCTGTAGAAGAGCGTAGGCTCGAAACGTAAAAGACTTTTCCTATTCCTGAGCGTTATACTAATACATCTGTTTGTTTTGTACACCACCTGTCTTCGTCTTTTGCTTTTTTCGTAAACTCTCCCTAGATAGATAGATAGATAGATAGATAGATAGATAGATAGATAGATAGATAGAAAGATAGATAGATTGCCAGATAGATAGATAGATAGATAGATAGATAGATAGATAGATAGATAAATAGATAGAAAGATAGATAGATAGATAGATAAATAGATAGATAGATAGATAGATAGATAGATAGATAGATAAATAGATAGATAGATAGATAGATAGATAAATAGATAGAAAGATAGATAAATAGATAGATAGATAGATAGATAGATAGATAGATAAATAGATAGAAAGATAGATAGATAGATAGATAGATAGATAGATAGATAGATAGATAGATAGATAGATAGATAGAGATACACACGCATTGATTCGCACATAAACATATTTGCTCACAAGCACAAATACATTTTCACAGATACATGCTTACACACTCATTCACACATAACTCGCACATCAGCACGCATTCCTATACATACACACACATATGTGTATGTAGACATACATATTCACATATACATATGCACATAGACACTTATACATACGCTCATACACATATTCACACATGCGCACATGCACTAATAAAAACATTCTCACACACACACATTTCATCTACATATATATCTAGCCATCCACACACGCATTGATACATATGTATATATGCATATACTTGTTTATATATACATCCATACAGACACATATATACGCTCAGACATATTCGCTCGTACACAAACACACGTACCTACGCTGACACTTTCCTCACACACTAATTCTTCTCTACATACACATGTACACTCTCACACACACATATAGATGCATAAAGACACATACTTATTCATATATATATACATACATACATATAAACACATTCACACATGCACGAACATTACGTACATACACAGATGCGCACACATTCTTGCACACTCATTATTCCTCTACACACAACCACACATCCACTCACACACATATTCACACACACATACGCACTCATACACACTTACGCATACATACTTGCGCATACACACATAGACACACACACATACACGCATGCGCACTCATACACACTTAGGCATACACACACACGCATATACACATAGACACACACATACACATACACACATACGTACTCATACGTACATACACATGCACATACATACACATACACACATGCGCACTCATACACATACACGCATACGCACTCATACATACGCACACACACATAGACACACACACATACACATACATACATACGCATACACACACGCATAAGACATAGACACACATACATAAACATACACATACACATATACACACACGCACTCATACACACTTACGCACACACACATACACACATGCGCACGCACATGTTAAATGATCTGGAGGCATTGAACACAAATTGTTTTTTTAGAAAATAAAACCAAAAAATAAACAACGAAACAAAAGACA
>NW_021829178.1:0-6980 GCF_006345805.1 Octopus sinensis | reverse complement strand
TTCTATGTATTTGTATGTTTGCATGTAAGAGTGTGTATCTTCCTGCTTGTGACGACAGTTCATCCATTTGTATGTAATGTACAATTTGGCGAGATACCTACGTCACACCGAAATCTCAAACTACACTTCTTCAACAAATTCTTTCCTCTATTTTATCCTCACCGCTCCTTTTCTCACATTTGGGGGCGGGGGGGGGCAAACATTCATCAGACACACCATCATCTTCTGTCTAGCTGCCATCCCCACCCCTGTTAATTACATCTCTCCACCTACACTTCTCACATAAACTACCACAAGATTTTTTTATACTCTCTATTCATCTCTCTCTCTCTCCTCATATATATATATATATGTGTATATATTTCTACGTATGTGCATCTATGTACATGAGTACTTTTGGAAATAAGTGTGTATGTATGTATGTATGTATGTATGTGTATATATATATATATATATATATATATATATATATATATATGTGTGTGTGTGTGTATGTATATTTATATATATAATCAAATTCTTCTTTATCTATCTGTCAAAATGCACACGGACACATATACACATGCATACATCCATTCATATGGGTGCGTGTGCATCTTGCCCGGTTTCTCTCTTAGTTTCATGCACTCACACTCTTTCTCTGCCCCTCTCTCTTCCTCTCTCTCTCTCTCTCTCTTTCTTTCTCTCTCTTCCTCTCTCGATCTATCATTCTTTCTGTTTATCTCTTTCTGTCCTATTCCCCCACCCCACCCTCTCCCCACCACCGCCTGTTTTCTATCTACAAGAGGAAATGACTTGTGAACAAAACTTTAGCTTCTAATCTCGTTCCCACGAGAGAGTGAGAGAAAGAGAAAAGTGTGGGGGGGGGAAGAGAAGAGGTTAGAGTGCGTATATATATATGTGTGTGTATGTGTGTGTGTGTGTGCGTGCATATGTGTGTGTGTGTGTGCACGCGCACGCGTAAATGTGAGAAAGCTGTTGGAATGGAAAGTTGTCCACTTGTCTCCGGCAGCAGTCATGTATCTTCTTCAAACCGTTTCCTTCTTCCAGGTCACTACTTATCTGGACATGGTCTCGACATCTGTCTCACATATCAACCATTCCAACAGACACCTTCTCTCCGTCCCCTTCTCCTTCTCTCTTCCCCCCTCTCTCTCTCTCTCTTTCGGAAATCCTCTTTATCTCATTATACATATACGTGTATGACCGCCCGTGTGCGTGTATATGCTTCAACGTACATACGTACATATGTGTATATGTGTATATATTTCTACGTATGTGCATCTATGTACATGAGTACTTTTGGAAATAAGTGTGTATGTATGTATGTATGTATGTATGTATGTATATATATTATATATATATATATATATATATATATATATATATATATATATATTTACACACACACAAACACACACATATATATACAGATACTCATATTTATATACAGAGAAGTGTATGCACGTATATATATATATATATATATATATATATGTGTGTGTGTGTGTGTGTGTGTGTGGTGTGTGTGTGTGTGTGTGCATATATATGCTTATAAGTACACACATATACATACACACACATATACTTATCTCTATACATGTATATATATATATATATATATATGCGTGCATGTATATATACGTATGATGTATGTTTATGTGTATATATAAACACACACACACACACGCACACACACACACACACTATTCATCTTACTTTCCCTCTCTCCTTCGTCTTCGAGGCGATTCCTTCTTTTACTTCTTTCCAATCTCGTCTGCTCCCAACTCGGGCACATCCCAATATTATATTGGTCAACAACACCCTACCTACCATTCGTTTATTTCCATCATTTCTAGGACGCAGATACTTATCTAATGGTCAGCAAACAATTTTCACTAAGAGCCCCAAATCTTGGAATAATCAGCGCATGCAATCAGGACCGACCAATCAGTGTAAAGCATCTCTTTGGAATCAAACAGTTCTTCAACTACAGCATTTATCATTGCAGCTCGGTTTACCAATTCTGCGACGGAGAATATCTTTCATTCAGGTTTTCATAAAGTTCATTACAAGCTTTTTATACATACATTCACACATATCTATCTATCTATCTATCTATCTATCTATCTATCTATCTATCTATCTATCTATCTATCTATCTATCTATCTATCTATCTATCTATCTATCTATCTATCTATCTATCTATCTATCTATCTATCTATCTATCTATATATGTATACATACATTCTTACATACATACATACAAACATACATACATATATATCAGTATCTTGAAAAACGCGTGTGCACACACACACATACAGTGGTTCAGGTGCTGAACTTACGATCGTAAGATTGTGCTTTCGATTCCTGAACCGGACGATGCGTTGTGTTCTTAAGCAAGACAGTCCACTCAGCTGGCAAAAATAAGTAGCTCTGCCAAGGACCGGCTTCCCGTCCGGATTTGGATTATATATGCCACAGAATCCATCCGGGAAACCAGCTTAATAAGTTTATAGGACTCGGGAAGGAACTTTATTACAAACATGCACGCATGCGTGCATGCGTGCATATATATAACTGATCATATATGGAAAAATGGAGACCACCTTCCCCTGTGGGATGAAGTTAAAATAATAGAAAGAGAACGCCACTGGAAAATACGAAAACTAAAAGAAGCAGCACATATACTAGGACACAACAACCTCCTAAGCAGACCGAGTGCAGATATGAGCAGCATATGGAAACCAGTATTAAGGAAGGATGGGAGAATTTATAAGCCCTAAAATTCCCTCCATAATTGCCCACGGGCATATGGCGTAGTGAACCCCAAGATTCCGAGTTCGATTCCAAGCAGTGATCTGAGTAATAATAATAATAATAATAATAATAATAATAATAATAATAATAATAATAATAGAAGAGCATTATCGCTGTGAAAACAACATCCATCCATGAATTTATTTATTTATTAATTTTTAAATGCATATTTTATCTGTGAATTTGCGCGTGTAATCTGGGAATGCCCTAGGTGTATGGAAAACACTCGGCGAGAAACGGAAGAAAATTTGAAGAAAGAAGGAAAAACATAATAATAATAATAATAATAATAATAATAATAATAATAATAATAACAACAACAACAGGAATGAGAAGCCAGGTTCGAAATTTCCCCAAGACACCAGATGAAGACTGGAGGGTATATCAGCCGAAACGTTGTGTTAACAACAAATAAGATGAGGACAAATATCCGTCAATTGTAAATAATGTAAATAATGTCTGAGATTGACTTGCGAATATCTAACTGTATTCTCTCTAGTGCCGCCGAGAGCGCTATATTATTTGTGTGATGTGGAAATTGTTCCGATAGTATTGTCCAAATGATATCAGTATCACTTTTAAAATCCACCCAAAGCTTGGTCCCCGTGCCATGCGTCCGTCCTCTACAGAAATCGTTCTCTCAGTACATCACAACATTAAGACAGAACTACTTCTCCTCAACTGGACCTGTTCTTTTTAACATCATCCCAAAATATATAAGGGAAGAAAAAGATTTCATAACCTTCAAAAAGTTGCTAGATGAATATCTCCAACAAATTCCAGATAAACCACCAACACCCGGATATACTACTGCAAACAACATCTCTTTGATGGAATGGGCAAAGGTGCCTAAAATAACTATACAAAAATTCATTACTAAATGTCTTTTCCTGGTGCTATAAAATTAGCTATGGCCGGGCCAATGTGGCCGAAACCTATCTAAGTATCTAAGATAAAAAAAAAAAGAACTATAAATCAATTGAACAGAAATATTCTCATTTAGTCGTAGAAAATTATTTGCAGCATTTCATTAAAAATGACATATTTTTAGGCCTCAATATTAAGACCAAATGCTTATTGATATCTGAGAATGTTTATCCCTATGGTAAACATATTGCGAAGAGCTGTGACTAAAAGGGCTAAATACCGATTGGTATTCCTTTGGTCGGTTATGAAGGCAGTTGCTTTAGGACAATTGAAGCACAGCTCCCTAACAATGGAGATATTTGTTCTAAAATAGGCTCAAGGCCAGAAATATAGGGAGAATGGAAAGTTATATCGATCCCACTTCTTGTTTGTTACTTGATGTTATTGATCCTGCAAGGTCACTCTCGGCCCAATTTGAACTGAGAACGTAAAGAGACGGAGCATAAACCGCATGGATTGTTGTCAAAGGCTTAAATAATTTTTCCTGGCTGTAGAAATCTGTGACAAAAGCACAAAACCAAAAATTTAGGGACTGAAAGGTCAATTTTATCTTTCATGGGAAGGATGAAATATGAAGTTAACCTCAGCTTGATTTGAGCTGACAACGTAAAGATCAGGAATATATATATATATATATATATATATATATATATATATATTATATACCCAAGACACGTTACTCAACACTTTCATGATTCTACCCGCCGATTACTCTACAAAGGTAAGAATTCTAATTTTGGCACAAGGCCGGCAATTTTTTTGGTAGGAAACTAGGTCGATTACATTGATCCCAGTGTTCAAATGGTATTATTTTATAAAAACTGGAAAGAATGAAAGGCCAAGGTGACCATGAAGGCAATTGAACCCAGAACGTAATCAGCCAGAAGAAATGCTGCTAGGCATTTTGCCCTACGCAGTAACGATTCTTCCAGAAATAATAACAAGAATTTCATATCGAGTGATCACGTAGAAGATGATTCCACTTGAAAACTCAGTCTGCTTCAAGTAGCTGCGTCAATTTCGCATCGCAACTTGACAAGAAAGGAGGGACTCAATACACAAAATGTAGTTAATAAATGAAATAGTCGCAGCTGGAACTGCTTTGATTATTCTTCAACTCCACGAGGACCATTCTGAGTACAAGAATCTGAGTAAAAACAAATCAATGTGAGATTGTATTTTTTAGAGAGATAATTTGACGTCAGAAAGCGGGCAAAAAATCAGAAGGGTTCACAATTTGACGTCAGAAAGTGGGAAAAAAATCAGAAGGGTTCACAATTTGACGTCAGAAAGTGGGAAAAAAATCAGAAGAGCTCACAATTTGACGTCAGAAAACGGGCAAAAAATCAGAAGGGCTCACAATTTGACGTCAGAAAGTGGGGAAAAAATCAAAAGGGTTCACAATTTGACGTCAGAAAGTGGGGGAAAAATCAAAAGGGCTCACAATTTGACGTCAGAAAACGGGCAAAAAATCAGAAGGGTTCACAATTTGACGTCAGAAAGTGGGCAAAAAATCAAAAGGGTTCACAATTTGACGTCAGAAAGCGGGCAAAAAATCAGAAGGGTTCACAATTTGACGTCAGAAAGTGGGGAAAAAATCAAAAGGGTTCACAATTTGACGTCAGAAAGTGGGCAAAAAATCAGGGTTCACAATTTGACGTCAGAAAGTGGGGGAAAAATCAAAAGGGTTCACAATTTGACGTCAGAAAGCGGGCAAGAAGACAAAAGGGCTTTAATAAATCTATTTACAAGTAAAAAAAAAAAATTTTTAATCTGGTGTCGCTATTATATAAATAAAGTGAAATTTAAATGAAATTATTCATAACTCTTCCTCTAAATGTTGTTTCTATGTCCTCCTTTAATGTCTGGGGTAAAAAATGAATTGACGTCGCAGGAATGACTGTGTGATTTGGCACGTTTGGTAACCGCGCGGCACTATAAGCTAGTGTCTTCTAGTATTGTCCAGGGTTGACTAATGCCTTGTGAGTGAATTTGGTAAACGGAAACTGTGTGGAAGCCCATCATGTATATATATATACGTGTGTGTGTGTGTGTGTGTGTGTGTGTGTTTGCGTGTTTGTGTATGGGTGGCTGTACGTGTGTCTTTGTGTGTGTTTTTCTCCTCCGAACGCTTGATAGCACTGTAGCATAGGGGTTCAGCAAAGGATACCAATCAAAGAAGAACCAAGTGTGAATTTGTCTGTTAACTAAATCCCTTTGTTGGAAACCGGCTCCGTCCGCAGTAGAAGATTTCTAATAATTAAAAAATGGAAGAGACACACATACATACATACATACATACATACATACATACATACATACATACATACATACGCAGGAGTGGCTGTGTGGTAAGTAGCTTGCTAACAACCACATGGTTCCGGGTTCAGTCCCACTGCGTGGGCATCTTGGGCAAGTGTCTTGCTATAGCCCCGGGCCGACCAATGCCTTGCGAGTGGATTTGGTAGACAGAAACTGAAAGAGCCTGTCGTTTGTCGTATATATGTATATATATATATATATATATGTGTGTGTAATGTTTGTGTGTCTGTGTTTGTCCCCCTAGCATTGCTTGACAACCGATGCTGGTGTGTTTACGTCCCCGTCACTTAGCGGTTCGGCAAAAGCGACCGATAGAATAAGTAATGGGCTTACAAAGAATAAGTCCTGGAAGGTCGATTTGCTCGACTAAAGGCGGTGCTCCAGCATGGCCGCAGTCAAATGACTGAAACAAGTAAAAGAGTAAAAGAGTAAAGAGTAATACATCATAAATATATCCTCTACTTGCGTCTAATCCGAATGACATTGTTTGTTTTGTCTTTTGTACTTTTTCCGTTTTGAATTTATTCTTATCTCAGAAGACTCTCTCTCTCTCTATCATTGAACCCCCTCCTTCGTTTCCTTTAAACCCTTTGCATAATTTGTATTAAAATTATCGTTTCAATTGAAACGTGTCTTATATGCTATGCTCGTCTCATTGTGTAATTTTTCAAAATGGCTAACTTTAAACTTTCCATTTTCTTTTCTTCTTCCCTATCTTATTCCACTCTTCTTTCGTACTCGCCACTGATGGCGCCACACTAAAGCGCATGCCGTTGCGATGAACCATATTATTATAAGTGTCGAAATTGTGACGGTTTCTGGTTAAGAACTGCTCAACAAATCCCACATATGCACATCTGTTTTGCTGTATTATCGTTTTCCCTGTAAATTTCTTTCTCGATTCTGT